>NC_079172.1:71386755-71526755 GCF_947568905.1 Ostrea edulis | reverse complement strand
TTTGTCTCGTTTATTGGGATATCAGAAAGCGCTGTCTCGTTTATTGGGATATCAGAGAGCGCTGTCTCGTTTATTGGGATATCAGAGAGCGCTGTCTCGTTTATTGGGATATCAGAGAGCGCTGTCTCGTTTATTGGGATATCAGAGAGCGCTGTCTCGTTTATTGGGATATCAGAGAGCACTGACACACTTCATGAAGTTTGTCGACGTGACGAGTCATAGTTCATACACTCATGAATTTTCAAAATTAAATCCATTGTTTTAAATGAATACACCTAAAGATGGTGACGTGAACGATTCCCGGAATAATGACCGACTAAAACAAAATGAATGTTAATTACGATTAAATTCATTTTTAATGTTCGTGAGAGTGAATGCAGTTTTACGGTTTTAGTTAATTGTATTGACCGGCATTGATTGGAATGTAAACAAGGCGCCATAGTAAATAAACCTCAAATTATATCATTGTTAGAGAAACAGTAAAGAACTATTTATTATGTTGATACAAGACTTGAGCTGATCATAAGTACCCTCTTCTGAAAAAAAAAAAGAAAGGGTTTTCTTTATTAAGGTATCATGGTCTTTTTTCAAATCAATAAGTGATAAAAATCTGACTTTTCGTATCCACTGTCGATTGAAAGATTCCATGAATTAGCCCAGTATCCCCCCAATCTAACGATACGCCATTATAAGGACACTAGATACAGACAAACACGGATGCATGTATTTTCTTTGGATGGACATATACATATTGGCTTAGTTTGGTTGTAGTAAGTACAAATAAAAATAATTCCTAAAAACTAAGGCACTTGTAAATTTTCTATGATGTTAAGGGAAACATATAATCCCTCCTGATACAGCTCTTCTAAACAAATCTCCCCTTTTTACGGACTTAGTTGAGAAAGTATGGGAATAAACTACATCCTAAACGTTAGCGTTCAATTGTTTTCATTTGACTCACAAACACACGAAATTAGTTTTCATTTCCTTCACTTTATAAAACGTTTGTTCGTAGCCAGTGTCGTTGAACCTTCTTTGCTTTGCGGGGCTTTATGGTTTAGGTTTTATGGTTTACATGTATTTAGACATGTAATTGGGTTGTTTGCAAATGTTCTAAATCCAATATTACAAGCTGTTTCCAGCAAAGAAATTGGTCAACAGCTGTTAAGATTTATTTTCTTTAGATTTTCATTTAATTTTCTCTTTTTTGTATGTTTGGCAATAAGCCTCTTACATATATATAGTTCAAAGACATTTACAATAAAATGACTATATTCATTCTACGCAGTCATTAAAAGTTCATAATTTAACCCGTCTGGTCTTTCTATCATTATTGCCATATAATGTTTTATTAAATCTTAGGAGGACAACATATTACAATAAAAACCGGTTAACATATGTGGAAAAGACACTGAGAAATACCGGTGTATCAGGGGTGTGGATTTCTCAGTACGTTCCCACGCAAGTCTCCTTACCAAAAAATGCTTAAGTCTAGTTTTTATTAAAAACAACTTTCCTTTACTGCTTTTCCGTCATATGATACAGTGTACATATAATCAAGTTTCATTTACGGTACATGGAACACGCTTGTGGTATTGGGAATATACTTATGGTATTGGGAATACATTTATGGTATTGGGAATACATTTATGGTATTGGGAATACATTTATGGTATTGGGAATATACTTATGGTATTAGGATACATTCATGGTACATGTATATGGAATACATTTATGGTATAGGGAACACATTATGGTATGTGGAACAAAGAAAATTTATAAATAGACTCTAAACGATGCAGTAATTACATGTTTTCACATATATAAAGAAAAACAAGATATACATGTATATTTCTGAAAACCGCCATAAGGGGATAGCATCTTACATAGAAAACAATACATGTACAACCCCACGGCAGTACCGTATGATTTAACTATATGTATGTTTCTGATCTTTCTTCAAATCTTAATTTCATTTTTATTTCATATAATATTATAAGAAAAGCAATATACGATATTAAAAAAAAAAGATTGAAAAATTGTGTGTTTCGGTTTTTGACAGAAATCTAATCAATTACAACATGTTTCTACTTAGTGTTTAAGATTGACACATTTATCGCGCCTTTCCACATTTTGAAAAACTTTTTACAATCAAATATTAAGTGTTTTATATTTTCCGTCAAGTTACGGTTATTTCATAAATTTGGTACCGTTTTTATTCCAAACATTCACGGATTCATTATTATTCAATGAATGATGTAAAAGTTTAAAATTGAATTCACTAAGATGTTTATCTTTGATTTTTATCATTATTGATGTATAAATAAATACTCTGTGTTGAAAGTGTCCTCAAATAACAATATGTCACACAACACCCGTGTTATGTTATGTTGTTGTTCCATCATTATATGGAACTTTGCCTAATCTAATTAAAATCAGGCTTCTTAGATCCGCGCCGTATACTCTGCGTAAGTAGATCTGATATAACCCGATTAGGGGGTCATATTCAGATGAATTTATGTCAGCCAATTATAGCGATTGTGAGCGTATTCTAGGATCTAATTTTAATTAGATTGGAACTTTGCCAGAGCACCAATATTTTACTTATCCATGATTTAAAAAAAAAAGTTTTCATTATAGAATTCTTTTTTGGAGAAACACTCTATCCACATAGCTTTTAGCGATTTGAAAATACTTTCCGCATCGCCCATTCCAACTCCAGCATCAACAATCTTCCCAGTTAAAGTATCTCTTTTAATTCTATCTCGTTTCCTCTATAGAAAACTTATGATGATTTTTTTAATACTCCCCAAAGTTTCTTCAGTTGGGTAATTCAGAATCGTGGCACTGTAATATAATTGTGTAAGTGCTAATTTATCATAATTGTACATTTGCCAAAGAGAGTAAGTCTTTTCTTTTCCCCACATGTAACGCCTCCCCCTTTTTTTCTTCTTCTCCACTTAATCATTCCAGTTTTTGTCATAGCATTTTCCAAGATTATGACAAATATATACTCCCAGGCATGGAACTGGGTTTTTGTTGTTGTAATTTTCACATCGTACAAAGTTTCATATCTATTGCATGAGGTCGAAATAAAATCTCCTCTATTTTCTTCATGTTTAAAGAGATAGTGTAGATGGTTGTTTGAAATATTCTAAAGAATTAAAATAAGTCCATTTGACTCAAACAAGTTATTTTATGTACATAATAACAATTTTCTGCATTCATTTCATTATCATTGCATCTCCTGGATATTTGCCTCCAGGACACAAATTCAATATAAGATTGCCCCTATTGTAAATTGAAACGCACATGCAATCATTTAAAAGTTGATACACATAATTTATTTATCTTTTTTATGATATCAGAAAGAAATAAGATGATTTGGGGTGAGATTTTTTTTTAACCGAAATGAGCTTACTGCCTCTTTAATTGCATGTCTGAAGCTCGACTAAAGTTATTGATTAAACCTATTTTGCGTTTTCAATAGATTTTACATCTATTAATGGCAATGACGTATCATCTGCATCCTGTAAACGTTTTATCTTTTTAGGTCACCTGAATCATTCAGGTGACCTATTGCTATCTGTTTTTGTCCGTCGTCGTTCGTCGTGCGTTAACATTTAAACATTTTCAGCTTCTTCTCTGAAACCCTTGAACCAATTTCAACCAATTTTGGCATATAGCATCTGTGGGTAGAGGGGAACAAAAATTGTGAAATTCGTGGTCCCTGCCCCGCTGGGGCCTGAGGGGTGGGGCAAAAACCATCAAATTGAGTGTAATTTTAAAAAATCTTCTTCTTTACTCCTGGACATCAAGAAGCCAAACTGTGGGCATAATTATAATGAGCGTTGAGCCCTCTACCAAAATTGTGAAATTCATCGCCCCTGGGGCAGGGGTTCTTGTGTCAGGGTGGGGCTCTATTGGTCATATAGTGAAAATGTAGAAATTCTTTGAAAATCTTCCTCTCTGTCTCTGGGTATTAAGTAGACAAACTTATAGCATGGTAATGATGAGCAAGGATGCCTCTTTAAAAATTGTGAAATTCATGGCCCCTGGATCAGGGGTTCTGGTGTGTTAGGGTGGGTCTCTATTGGTCATATAGTGAAAATGTAGGAATTCTTTGAAAATCTTCCTCTTTGTCTCTGGGTATTAAGTAGACAAACTAATAGCATGGTAATGATGAGCAAGGATGCCTCTTTAAAAATTGTGAAATTCATGGCCCCTGGATCAGGGGTTCTGGTGCTAGGGTGGGGCTCTATAAGTCATATAGTGAAAATGCCTTATTTCTTTGAAAATCTTCTTCTCTGTCCTTGGGTATTAAGTAGACAAACCAATAGCATGGTTATGATGAGCAAGGATGCCTCTTTCAAAATTGTGAAATTCATGGCCCCTGGGTCAGGGGTTCTGGTGCTAGGGTGGGGCTCTATAAGTCATATAGTGAAAATGCATTATTTCTTTGAAAATCTTCTTCTCTGTCCTTGGGTATTAAGTAGACAAACCAATAGCATGGTTATGATGAGCAAGGATGCCTCTTTCAAAATTGTGAAATTCATGGCTCCTGGGTCAGGAGTTCTGGTATTAGGGTGGGGCCCTATTGATCATATAGTGAAAATGCATTTTATTTCTTTGAAAATCTTCTCCTCTGCTGCTGGGTATTAAGTAGACAAACTAATAGTATGATAATGATGATCAAGGATGCTTCTTTCAAAACAGAAATTTATGGCCCCTGGGTCAGGGGTTCTGGTTCAAAGGCGGGGCTGATTGATTATATAGTGAAAATGCAATATTTCTTTGAAAATCTGTTTTTGTCCGTCGTCGTTCGTCGTGTGTTAACATTTGAACATTTTCAGCTTCTTCTCTGAAACCCTTGAACCAATTTCAACCAATTTTGGCATATAGCATCTGTGGGTGGAGGGGAACAAAAATTGTGAAATTCGTTGTCCCTGCCCCCCTGGGGCCTGAGGGGTGGGGCGAAAACTATCAAAATGAGTGTAATTTTAAAAAATCTTCTTCTTTACTCCTGGACATCAAGAAGCCAAACTGAGGGCATAATTATAATGAGCGTTGAGCCCTCTACCAAAATTGTGAAATTCAATGCCCCTGGGGCAGGGGTTCTTGTGTTAGGGTGGGGCTCTATTGGTCATATAGTGAAAATGTAGAAATTCTTTGAAAATCTTCTCTGTCTCTGGGTATTAAGTAAACAAACTAATAGCATGGTTATCATGAGCAAGGATGCCTCTTTAAAAATTGTGAAATTCATGGCCCCTGGATCAGGGGTTCTGGTGCTAGGGTGGGGCTCTATTGGTCATATAATGAAAATGCCTTATTTCTTTGAAAATCTTCTTCTCTGTCCTTGGGTATTAAGTAGACAAACCAATAGCATGGTTATCATGAGCAAGGATGCCTCTTTCAAAATTGTGAAATTCATGGCCCCTGGGTCAGGGGTTCTGGTGCTAGGGTGGGGCTCTATTGGTCATATAATGAAAATGCCTTATTTCTTTGAAAATCTTCTCCTCTGTCCTTGGGTATTAAGTAGACAAACCAATAGCATGGTTATCATGAGCAAGGATGCCTCTTTCAAAATTGTGAAATTCATGGCCCCTGGGTCAGGGGTTCTGGTATTAGGGTGGGCCCTATTCATCATATAGTGAAAATGCATTTTATATCTTTGAAAATCTTCTCCTCTGCTGCTGGGTATTAAGTAGACAAACTAATAGTATGATAATGATGATCAAGGATGTGATTATACATATCATACACAAGTACCTGTCCGAGAATGTCCGTACAGATGCCACGGGGAACAAAGTGAGACTGCGAAGGCGGTACTGAATGTCATACTCATACCAGATGCCACTTATAACCCCCACCGGTCCCCGTTCTTACTGTTTGAATCTATACGGCAGCATTTGACCAAATAACAGACTGTATTTTGTAAATGAGATCGTAAAAATGTCCATTCTATTTGAAAAATGCTGCTTTTAAATTTCATATCAATCTTATCAAGTTTAAATTTGATTGGGAATTTCATTCGCGCCAAATTCTTGTTTCAGATGGTTTGAAAAATTACAAAATTACTAGTTTGAAGGGTGATGATAACGAACAGTGATCAATCTTATAAATCCCACAAGCAATACAAAATAGATAATTGGTTAAACACGGACCCTTGGACACACCAAGGGTGGAATCAGGTGCCTAGGAGAAGTAAGCATCCCCTGTCGACCGGTCACAACCACCGTGAGCCCTATATCTTAATCAGGTAAACGGATTTATCCGTAGTTAACATCAGTGTGCCACGAACGGTCTAACAATCGGTATGAAACACGTCAGACAGCATTCAACGTGATGAAATGTTGTATTGGCAAACTAGATCGTTATAACGATCCTAGAATTTGCAAATTACTGACTTTATATCAACTTATTTGTCAGTAGCTTGCATCGATTAAAAAAAAAATGACCATACGCAGAACAAGCTCATGCGTAAAGAATCAGTTGAGAGATATAAACTCCAAATGCAGGTTATACTGGAATATGCTACATAAATATGGAGAAGCTGAAATCATCCCGTTTGTCATGAAGTTGAGTTGTTAGGTTGCCGTTAATATCTACTTGCAATAAAATATCCAAGCATGAAGCAGAAGTGGACGATTCTGTGGTGTCTTTTACTTCAAGCTCGCAGAGCTATATCGAATGGACAGATTAATGAAAGTTATTATTGTTAACGGATAAAACGTTGTCGATATATCTAGATGCCGAATTGAAGGCCACAACAAGAAATTTTTTCTTCTCACGTGAAGTTTTTGAATAAATTCTGCTTCATATGAATATAAAAACAGGTCTGCTAACAAAGGAGCACAATTTGTGCTCATGGGAATTCCGACAGACTTTTGAAAGACCTGATCACCAAAGACCACGAAGATATTGTCAATGAGGAACTTTAGCATAATTTTTATTTCAACTTCAGAATACTTGAGCGTGGAATCAGAGTGGCGTTTAACAAAGTAATTTTTAGGATGACTGATCACTAGATATGAATATTTTGGTTTTCCATTTTTGTTGAAGAAGCAACTGTCTATAATTTCAAAAAGTCGTCTTTAATTTATCGTGAGGAATGATCGCGAAAAGTGTTGAAAAGTCATAGGTTTTGATGTTGTTGATCTGAGAAAAGTTTTGCGATTTCAAGTTGGCTAAAAGTTCTTTAGACTTTTGTAGAATCCATATTTGATTTACACCACTTCTGACATATGTAGTCGCACAATAAGTTTGAAGTTAACACAAAGTTTGAAGTTAACACAACGTGTTACACGGAGTTCTTTCAAATTTAATGTTATCGTAGAAACTGCAACTTCAAAGGCGCCGACTTTGTTCTAGACCCACGCTAAATGAGGGATTTTCGGTGCATGGAGCGCCTTGTTATTAGGGCAATACACGTGACCTGTACCATGGTTGACGTTTGCATCTTTTAGATATTTGTACACATTTATCGAGTTACTAAACTCTTGTCCCAGATAGAGGTTGTGTTCGTCGTCCACACACAGAGCCGTGGGACGATGCACCCCATGTTGTTCTCGTGTCAGAAGTAGACAGGAACTGACCGTCCTGATCCAGGATATTGACACTGTGATTGTACACATCACACACAAGTACTTGTCCGAGGACGTCAGTACAGATGTCATGGGGAACAAAGTGAGACTGACGACCTGTGTAATCAAATCGATACGCCCCTGATTTATCCACCACTACCACTGCTCCCTTAATCTTGTCGGATGTCCAAATGTCTCCGTTCTTGTTCTCCGTGATGTAGACTGTTGCTATATAAAGGCTTCGTCCTCTATCGTCCTTCTTAATCACCTGGAGTTTCCGCCCTATATCGTTGTACCTCGTCATGTCATCATAGCTCCCCACCAGGATGTTACCATTGATGCGGGAGGAGTGGATACAGTGTGCTTTTGGGGTAATGAAGAGTGTGGTGATAACCCCGTCTGACGATAGTTTATGGACTCCATTGTCATTTACAAACAGGAAGTCGAAATCCATTGTGACGATGTGACTCCCTAAAGGATAGTATCTAACTTTATATTCGTCATTCAATATGTTTCCGGCCGAGTCCACTTTTAGTAGAGTGTCAAAATCACTCACCCACAGTTCTCCTCGCGTTATAAAAGAGATATGTGAAATCTCATTAGCACTATGAATGGTTACGCTGTCTATCTGTGAGGCGGCTGAAAGATCTACAAAATTGAAAATAATTCTTGTAGACTATAATAATTTAATTTCACTTCTTCCACGTAATTTGATTGGCTGAGCACAATGAAAAATAACCTATACCCCGCGGTACTGTATAATGTAACTTGGTATGGGTACACGCCCCCTTGACAACCGAAGACGGAATTACTCTTTTTGAAATTCATATTACAGCACTGTTCAGTTCTAGGTTTTCTACGAAATACAGAATTAATCATGCACAGAAAAATTCGTTTGTTGGACAAAACGTTTTCTCGATGTCAAATAGAACCGATTTTATTATTGTTATAAGGACACCATACACTGAACATTAACTGTAAAATTTCAATACAACGATATCATATGAGAAATAATGATACGTCAAGTAATTACAAGTTTTGCTGTTTCATTATGAAATATAGTTTTACAAAGGGGTGTTTGAACCGGTATCAGGACAACTCGCCCCCTCATTGGGACAACTCGCCCTCAAGAGAACTCGCCCCCTCTTCGGGACAACTCGCCCCCTCTCTTGAGATAACTCGCTTCTTCATATACATGTTTACAACTATTATTTTTTATCTAAATCCAAGAGGTGTATTAGCAAAAATTAATGAATTTCTTATAGATAGTATATACATCACAGACAATAAGACGTGTTCACATAAACACCGAACTTCGTGTCTTTTTATGCAAGACGAAATGTTTTAGTGAAAATCCAGTGTTTGGGTTCAGTAAATTCATCATCACTTTTATGTACATGTACAATATATAAATTCAGCGGAAACAAGTTAGTGTTTGGTATAGGGAGAGCATTAGCTTGGTCTACAGCTGACGTAGTATAATTATCAATAATCTGCGTCTGTTGTTAAATCTAATTGTTTGATTTCCCCCAATCTGTTATAAATTTACTTCAAACGTTATGAGTTACTCGTCATCAGAGTTCTTTACACTTTGAAATCGCCGCGTAAAAAGAATCACCCCGCGTAAAAAGAATCAGTAAAGCAGATTTAGCCGTTATAAAATTTCTAAAATGGGAATTTTATTATTTTTCAACGGGAATTAATTAAGAAACGCATTAAAAGATAATTACATGTATCAGAATATTCATGTTTCACCTTTACATTTATGCATACTATATCGATAAAACACCCCCCCCCCCACCCCCACCCAAACCCCCAACATTTTCTCAGTATTGGAGACATTTAATCAATTACCTGGGGATCAGTAAATATAATTTTCCTTGCCAATTGATTTATGAAAACAATTAACTTTTTCTGAAATGCAATAATTAAACATGTGTATAATTCTATTAGAATTTACCATTCATGTTAAAATATGATATAAAAAGACGTATCAATATAGGGTTATCTTGGGGGCGATTTGTCCAGCATTCCATGAACCACCATCAAAGCCTAAGATGTGTCGTCATGTCTTCCAAAATGTACCAAATGACGTCAAGTCACATTGATCGCTATCTGTGGATTACTTATACTGTGTAGGATTGAATTGGAGACAATGCAGTAAGTTATAATGTAGTATACAACTTTTGATAAATCAAACACCGCAAAATGTTGCATTTTCATGAAGTATTTTGTGTGATGTAGATCTAATATTGCAAAGTTGATCTTGCGCTAGTAAGGGTTAGGCCTACATCTGTCTTATGTTATCAAGATGTGTCGCAAACTCCACCTTACATTTTAAAATTTGATAAAGTACATGCTCCGGTTATGCGGAGAAACAAAATAACTACCCTCTAGGTCAATACTTCGCTTCGTCCATATGTTGCTAAGCGAATCCTTGCGCGGTGCAAGTGATTTCTATTCATTAGTCTTTGTCTACGTGTTTATAAACTAAGACTTGTATCTTGTAGTTTTGTCTTCACGGATTATGGATTGTCCACCAACACCAAGTTAGACCATATCGTCTAAAATAGGTAAAAATAGCTTCATTCCTTAAATAAACTATCAAATAGCGAAGCTGAGTTAGTACAAATTGAAGTGTGAAATATATGAAGAGAACAAGATAACCTTTTGCCAACGACCTTTATATCTTATGAAGACATGAATTAATCAATTGAATACATTATATATTCATTTGTTTGTCTTTTAATTATTAGCAATTTTTAAAAAGTGTTGGAAATGCCTTCCACTCTCATGTGACATGGTTTTTCGCAAAATATTTAGATTTAACTTGGTTCCCATTAGAAATGTTTTTTATGATTGTTTTTCAATAAAACATATAGTTTTGTTAAAGAATTTTCAAATCTTTAAAAAATATTTTCTATACCTAATCAATTATTTCTTCTTTTAAAAATGTGCTAAAGGCAATGTCTCCTTTTATGTTTCTCCATTTACATTTTGTAAGTACTTTCTTTTTCATACCTCCCTGATATAAAAAAAAATATACAAGTCATAGTTATAAATAGGTGAAAAAAAACCCCGAAAAGTGATCAATACCATCACTCCTACAAAAAATACAAAATTAAGAGCTGTGCAATCACAGAGGCGGGATCAGGTGTCTAGTAGGAGTAACCATCACCTGTCGACCGGTCACACCAGCAGTGAGCACTATATCTTGATCAGGTAAACATTGTAATGGCTGTTAGTGGCAAACCAACAACTCAGCTTTATGGAAAATGGGATTATTTCAGCTTCTCAATCGTCAACTTCCCATATTTATGCAGCAATATTCCATTACCACCTGTACATGTATATGGTGTTTATGTCTCTCAACCGATTTGATACGCAATACCTTGTTCTGCCTATGGTCAGTTTTTATATTGGGACAGGTTACTGACAAATATGTTAATATTGCAAGGGTTTCAACAATCTCGTTTAAAGTAAGCATTTCCCAAATTCTTAAGTCGTTATAACGATATAATTTACCAATACATCCTTTCATTGGGTCAAATGTTGTCTGACGTGTTTTATATGAATTCTTAAACCGTTGTTTACAAACTGATGTTGAATACGAATCACGCCGTTCATCTGAATTGGATATAGGGCTGACGGCAAATCTGACCGGTCAACAGGGGATGTTTACTTCTCCTAGACATCTGATCTCACCTCTGATATGCCCAAGGTCAGTTTTTGCCCTATTCTCAATGTTGTATTCTTTATAGAAATTATATGATTGTTCACTATCCGTTATCTTCACCTTTTCATTGACTTATCACAGAGCTATGTAAGCAATCAAAATAGAAACATAGAATGCCATACTTTGCTGAGTGGAGAGATATAAATCAGTTGAGATATATAAACACCATATGCAAGTGATAATGATACATTGGTATATACACATGTGAAGTTGACGATGGAGAAAATGAAGTTATCCCGTTAGTCATAAAGTTGTGTTGATTGCCATTAACATCCATAATCAGTAAATATCAAAGTATGAGACTGACATGCAAGAATCTGTGGTGTCTTTGTTTCGTTCACTGGGATATATCAAATCGACTTATGAATGAAAATGAGCATTGATAATGAATGAAATATCGATATATCTAATTGTGGAGTTGAAGGTCACAGGAAGCTATTGAATAAATTCTACCTGGTAAGAATATACAAACAGGTCAGCAAATAAATAAAGGAGCACAATTCGTGTCCATTGGAATTCAAACAGACTCATTAAAGGCTATGAATATATTGTCAAAGAGGAACTCGAGAGTCTTTTCGATATCATTTTCAGAGTGTTTGTGCGTGTAATCAGAGTGGTGTTTAATAAAGTAATGTTTGGATGACTAATCACAAGATATAAAGACATCATTTTCCTATTTCTATTAAAGCAGCTGTTTGTGATTTAAAGAAAGCCCAGTCTTTAATTTATTGCAAGGAATGATCATATAAATTTACGAAAAGTCATACGTTCTAACGTTGTTGATTTGAGAAACGTTTTGTAAATTCAAATTTTCCAAAAGTTCTTAAGAATATTATAGAATCCACATTTGACATACAGTACTTTTTGCATACATTGTGATACAATACGTCTGAAGTTTCGCATCCACAGCTGCTAATATATTCGTGTGGAGCAAAGATAAGAGCTTGCTATAACATTTACTGGATCCAACAATGTATCTCTTTAGGGATTTTCTGACGTTTTAAAATCCAACATAGGTGTGGTAATTCAAATCCATTCGTCCCACTAGTCGGAATATCAAATGTGTTTAAAAGTGAAGCATGAATGTGAAGAGTTTCATGTTTTGAAAGGGAACTTGGAACATAAGTAGAATTACCAATTGTGGAATCAAAACTAAAGTCGCTTAAAATACATGTGTAATAATGAGCCTTACAAAGATAATGTGGTTGCAA
Organism: Ostrea edulis; assembly: GCF_947568905.1. Classification (NCBI taxonomy): domain Eukaryota; kingdom Metazoa; phylum Mollusca; class Bivalvia; order Ostreida; family Ostreidae; genus Ostrea; species Ostrea edulis. The sequence goes on along the minus strand of NC_079172.1, from coordinate 71,514,225 downwards.
GCCATGTCAGCTGATCTAATTCTTTGATCATTGTTGGTTTACTAAACATAGATAGGATAGATGGTACACACTCTTGTACTAATGTGTCTAATATGAGATTTTAGTATTCCTCTTAATCGGCGGGTGTGACCGGTCAACAGGGGATGTTTACTCCTCTTAGACACTTGATTCCCCTCTGGTATATCATATGTTGGCCCAACTTCCCGTTGTATTTCTTATAGGAGTTATGAGATTGATCACTGTTCGTTATCAAACTCTTTATCCAAAGTGAAATTTTGAATTTCTTTTGAGCTATTCGTAGAACATGGGACTAATTGACATATTTGGTTTGGTTTTTGGTTGGATGTTGTTTAACTTCCTGCTCGAGAGAGTTTTACTGATATGGAGTCGTTAGTCTTGTCGGTGAAGGGATGAATAATTTAGGCTTTTGTTCGACGCTTACGACCTTTGAGCAGCGAAGAATCTTTATCGTGCCACAACTGCTGTGACACGGGGCCGGGGGTTTTGCGGTCTCATCCGAAGCCGAAGGACCGCCCCATTTAGTCACCCCTTACGAAACACAAGGAGTACTGAGGACCTATTCTAATCCGGATCCCCATGGGGGTTTTGGGGAAATTGGAGGAATAACAGTCCTTGGTGTAATTGTCACAAGTTTCGGTCAAAAGATAATCTACTTGATAATTTACGTACCTGTGAAGATTTTGTGATCTTCGACTTTGAAATAATCGATATGCAGCCTGTATAGTGAGGCCTTAATATCTGGATCCAAGTTAAGGAGCTTTTCGATGTACCTCGTTTTAATGGCAATGCTTAGAATGAAACTATTGGCGGCTTTCACACCATTAATGAAAATCTCATTCGCTTGGCATTCTAGCATCGATGCTACTGTGTCTGATATCATTCAGATAATCCCTATCGAAGTCGGCTGTATCACCAACTATATGGAATTCTGCTTGATCATATCCTCTTCCTGAAAAAAAAAGCAATTCGTTAGGGGAAAATCACTTTTTTTCAATGTACGTATTAATTCTCATTTAAAACGTCTACACAAACACATTATTTATATCCAACGGAACAATTTGTGTAGGGTATATATTTTTTTACCCGTTCGTTCGTCGGTCCTGCTTTGTCAGGGCAACTCCTGTAAAAGGCTGCAAAATTTATACCTATGCTCGGCGCTTGTGGCCATTGGGCAGGGAGGGATCTTTATCGTGCCACACCTGCTGTGACACGGGACCTTGGTTTTTTGCGGTCTCATCCGCCTCTTACGACAAGCAAGGGGATACTGAGGACCTATTCTAACTCGGGTCCTCACGGGACTAGAATTTCTTGAAAACTTGTAGTTAATAAGGACATAATGTGTACATATGTATACTTGCAGGAAATTCTGATTGGAGGTATGCCAGTTTGAAATAGTTTGACCAACATTATATATACCCCTGAAACAGATTGTCAGTGCAACACCGTTGAAACCAATCAACAGCATTTCATAAAACTTTGCAATCAATAAGGACATAATATATAGATGTGCATACTTGCAGGAAATTCTTATTCATTTTTATCTGGGAATTATGCCCTTTTGGAACTTAGAAGTTTAGATGTAGGTCAATTTGTCAAACAACTTAAACAGTCTATTATTGACAATATTTTAAAAGATCAGACTGTTTGTATGCCTTGAACATATTTGTTGATTTTCTCGACATCTGACCATACATGCACTTGCGTGATTGAAGCATATATGTATTTCACAGCAATTTTATAATTCCATTAAATAATACATCAAAATAAATTTCGTAAATTTCTTGGATGAAAATATTTTTTTCTTGAAAATGAAGGCTTTCTTGTCTCAAAGATGATACAAACGCATGTTTATTGAATGCTGCTTTCTTTTACCACTGCATACACGTAGAATAAATCAGTCTTATAACGTATTCGAACTAAGAATTCTTTATAAACATATAGCGAATCATGCTTATCACGAATTTTTATACAATTCGCAATATCAGATTTTGACTGTAATATATTGCAGTTGATATTGGAATATTGCCACATAAGTATGGGAATTTGGGGGTAGCGAAGCTGATGTCATTCATATTAGTAATAAATGTGAGTTTTAAGGTTGCCGTCAACATTTATCCACAATAAAATATCCAATTGTGAAGCAGATATGGAAGACTCTGTGTTGTCTTTCATTTCGAGTTCACTAGGATATATCAAATTCACATTTGGACGAAAATGAGTATTGTTAATATATATAACATTTTCAACATATCTATTTGTAGAGTTAAAGGCCTGAGCAAGATATTTTTTTTCTCATGTGCAAGGTTTTGAATGAATTCTGCATGACGCGAGTACACAAGCTACTCAGCCAATTATGGATCATAACACGTTCCCATGGGGATTCCAACAGACTATTAGAAGACTTGATCATCAAAGATTACGTGAATATTGTCAAGCATAGTTTTGAAATCAACTTTATAGTAATTGTGCGGATAATTTCATCCTATAATTTCAGTTGTGTGTTCATCAAAATTTCAGAACAAATTTAGAAAATGAGAATGTGGTAACTCTTCAGGCCGCCATATTTTTTCCCGATACTTACGCTCTTAAGGATGAATGTTACACCAGAGAAAGTTAATGTCGATGAAAAGTGAAGGATATGTACAACAATATTTTGAAATTAAAATCTTTCAAATTTACTTTATCTAGTAAAACAAATGCAGTTTTATTAGATAGCAATCTGGGGGGGGGGGGGGGGGGGATCCTACGGGACTCCAACTCGCGAACTGCAATTCCGCAGTCGACATGCTAACCTACTGAGCTAGTCTGCTTTGCAGTTGACTTTAAAACAAAGAGACAGATAAATTGATATTTATATTTTCATTCATGTTTTAAAAGTACGTCAGTCATATGAGGATGTAATATACTTCGTTAAATGAAATTTTCTTAAGATCTCAGAACAGCATATCTGAACGTTTAGATTTTGATAGATACAGTGCTTCCGAAGTTCAGTCTTCCGTTTGCTCAAGTTCCCAATCTTCCCAGTCTCCACCTCGTAATGGTTCTACGTCCGGTCCAAGGTCGGGACGTTCTGAAGGTTCCTATGATGTAGGATAGCTTCCCAAGTAAGAAATCTGACTAATCCACATGGGAATAACATTGAGGTAATGCAATGGGAATGTTCCCTGTGTACAACGACGTAACAGTAGTCATGAAAGATGAAGATAACGAAGAATGATCAATTTCATAATTCCCACTAGGAAAACAAAATAAAAAGTTGGGTAAACACGGACCTCTGGATATAACAGAAATGGGATCAGATGCCTAGCAGGAGTAAGCATTCCCTGTCAATCGGTCACACCCGCCGTGAGCCCTATGTCTTGATCAGGTAAACGGAGTAAGCTGCAGTCAAAATTAGTGTGTCGGGCATTGTCTAACAATCTGTATGAAACACGTTAGACAGCATTTGATGCAATGATAGGTTGTATTTGCAAAGTAGATTTAACATCATAGAATTTGCGAAATGGTAATTTTAAACGAGACTGTTGAAACCCTTGTAACATGAACTTTTTTGTCAATAGGCTGTCTCGATTTAAAGACATGGGCATCGTTCACGAAAAAGACAAAACATTAACAATATCTCATTTCATTCACTCTTACCTTAGGTAAACAGACACTTATGTCTGCATTGCATTTGTACAAAACCCTACTTTGTTCCATTGAAAATTTATGGATACGTTATTTGCGGAAGCAAAATTTAGCCTATATTTGGATTTTTGTCTGACATGCTTCATACAAATTGAGGTCGTTCTCTGTACAGTGATTTTGACGACGGATTACTTCGTTTACTCGATCAAGGTATATGGCTGACGGCGGGTGTGGCCGGTCGAAAGGGGATGCTTACTCCTCTTAGGCACCTGATCCCACCTCTGGTATGTCGAGGGGTCCGTGTATGCGTAATATTTTGTATTGATCAGTGTTCGTTATCTTCGCTTTGTAAATAAAAAATACTCATTTTCATTACTATATCAATTCGATATATCCCAGTGAACTCGAAATAATAAACACCACAGTCTTTCTCATCTGCCTCATATTTGGATGTTTCATTGAATATAGAAGCACAAATTAGGATGTATTCGACATTTCCTAACGGATGGCGCGTGTAAAGCACTTGAGCACTCTCTGGTGACATCGAGATCGGATTATTGAAATGCGCTCTTAAATAACATCAATAACACGTTCATCAACAAATTACAAAGGGTGAAAAATACTGCTGCTTGCCTAATTACCAGAACATACAAGCGTGAACATATTCAGCCAACCCTTTTCGAACTATACTGGCCTCCTGTCAAATATAGAGTGCAGTACAAAATTTTGGTAGATGTTTACAAAGCAATCCATCCATGGCTTTGCACCGGACTATGTAACTAGTCCTCGAATACAGACCTCTGAGGTAACTTCGTTCCGACTCGTAATACCAATGGATTGTGCTCCGAATTCTTTCAAAAGTGTACGATGACCATAGATTGAACAGATTGGCGCTATCTCTTTGGAATGGCATCTCAGTGAAGTAGAGAAAAACTCACAATCTCCAAATTTTGAAACAAAATTCAAGACCCATTATGGTTTTTTTTTTTTTTTTTTTTTAAAAAAAAAGCCTTCCTATGGTTATTGAGCATTTGAAGAACTCTGCACACTAACTCCAGACTCCCGCCTACATTTTCAACTCGTATATTTTAGTTTGCTATTGATTTTTTTTAAATGCAAAGTAGAATCCATTAGTAATTGATTATTAACTTTAATACCAGTGTTAATTAATCAACTGCTCTTAATTTCAACTCCCTTTGAGTAGGAGGTAGACAAATATGTTCCTTGAAATCAGGCTTTAAAAGGGCATACAATTTAAAATGTTTATTGATATACATAAATAACCATTTAATTTGTCAAATAGCATTGAGTAAACAATGGTTAATCTTCATTTCGCACACTTTAACCTCATTTGCAATTGATCACAGAGTGAACATTATTGCTGTATTTTGGTCTGTAAATATATGTTCCCCTGTGAAACAACCAACGTTTTGGTATAAATTTGCTAAATGACAATTGATAACTCCGTTTACCTGATCAGGATATGGGGCTCACGGCGGGTGTGACCGGTCAACAGGGGATGCTTACTCCTCCTGGGCGCCTGGTCCCGCCTCTGGTGTGTCCGGGGGTCCCTGTTTGCCCAATTATCTATTTTGTATTGCTTGTGGGAGTTATGGGATTGATCACTGTTTGTTGTCTTCGCCTTGCATAATATAGCTTGCAAAAAGGAATTTGTGTTTCACTAGGTGGGGAGATGTTTTAAAAAAAATATTCCCCGTTTTCCATTGATTCCTATAGTGAAATACGTGATTTTAACCCAAATTAAAGAGCTATCTCTCCTTGTTTTGTCAAATAAATCAACTTTTATGAAAATTCATATAAATATTTATATTGACATAAATAATCATTCAAAAATTCTAACTTTTAAAAATTGACTAGAAGGTAGGCAGCGAAACAGTACTTTAGAACTCGTTTTTTTTATATAGATAATCTAAGTTTTCTTAATTCTGTTTTATCATATTATTTGCTGTACTTGTGTAAAGCACTTTAGAGTGTATTTAACATAAGGCGCTAAATAAGTTTTTAATATCCTTATCATTATTATTTTATTATTCAATGAAAATCATTCCCTTATAACTGCATAAAAAGATACCCTTTGCTGAGAGCTACCTGTTTGACAATTTACATGGATACAATAATGGTACGGTATTACCGACGTGCTTCTCATAGAAACACAAGGCGTTCATTCCCTCTGCATATTCTATGCATTTTTGGTTCAACTCTTTGGAGCCCGTTCTTCTGAACAGATGCTGAAGGTATATGACGTTGTTATTGGATATGAGTTTCTTCTGTAGTAAACAGCATAGCAGATCCTTAACAGATTCTGAACCATCAATCTCACTGGTGTTTAAGTCACCTAGATCTAAAATATATGTTCAATAGTCTGATATATTTGCAATTTACATTCAGAGAACGTGATAATTGTTAAACACGGCTGGATCTACTCTTGGAGACATAAAGTAAATCAGAAACACTTTCCACACTGCACTTTATTCACCATCTGCTCAGTCAACTTCCTTAAAAACCAAGCGGCCGTTTCACTAACAGATCGTAGATCGTAAACGTACGATTACGTTTAAGATCATTTGACTCGCACGTATACGAGCGTTTCACGAAACCTATCGTAGTAACACTTACGATTGCGATTTACGTCTGACTTTTTAGAACTCTTTTCTCTATGGAGGTAGATTTAAAATTAATCCTACCATGGAAAGAAATATTCATTCATTATTTCCTCATGGTTTTAAACATATCATTATCGTCTGCAGTAACCCATGCAAGTTGTCAACAAAAATAATGGAAATTTTGAGCCCGACCTCTAGTGTAACGTAAAGAAAATTCCTAAAATGTTTAAACAATTGATAGAATATTTTTTATTGACTGTCATGTAACTAAAATTGGGGGGTGGGGGGTGGTGGAATGATATAAGAAATAACATAAAAGATTTTAAATTACATTTTAGAATTTTAAATGTCATGTATCGATCTGCTCATGTGAGCGAAATTTCCATAAATAAGTAAACTATGTTCAGCGGATTAAAAAAAAAAAGTAAGAAAATGAAATTATATGATAAAAGGAAATAATAAAATGAAAATAAAATTGCACACAAGTATAGGAAATTTTACCCTGCATCAAACCATGGATATGTACTCCGGCGTTTAATCATTGTTGTAAAATACGCTGTAACACTAATGACATATCTATTCACTTATTTGTATAAATTTCAAACAAATCATGGGCTCAATTTGTCCCTAATATGACTTGAAATTAATTTTCCCCATGCGTTTGTCTTATATATATATATTTTCCGTTTAGGCATGTAAGCATATATAATGCTAACTTCCGTCTTTACGTGATGATGTATAATCCAGATCATTTATTAAAAATTATTATTGATATTACACTTTATGATGATTGATTTTTATATTGTTTAACGTCCCTCTCATAAATTTTCACTAATATTGAGACGTCACCATTGCCGGTGAAGGGCTACAAAATTTAGGCCTATACTCGGCGCTTACGGCCATTGAGTAGGGAGGGATCTTTATCGTGCCACACCTGCTGTGACACGGGACCTCAATGTTTGCAGTCTCATCCGACGGGCCGCCCCATTTAGTCGCCTCCTACGACAAGAAAGAGGTACTGAGGACCTATTCTAACCCGGATCCCCACTGGAGTGCACTTTATAAAAAGGGGTCGGGACCCCAAGGGTCCGATAATGACCCTTCCCTTGTCTGTGTATACATATAGGTCTAGTTTCTATGTTTAATTTCTAACGACCTTCATAAAACTACAGAAACGATCCACTTGCAAAATTGGGATTTTAACCCCTCTCCCATTACCAAATCATTTTATTATCATATTTTCCTTAAAATGTGCATGTATTATGCAGTTAGTCAGTCACATCAAAGGTATTGATCTGACGAAGAAAAAAAAAATACCTGAGTACGTCGAATCGCAACGTCTCAGATCATTAAATCAACTTTTACTAAAGAAACTTAATTTCTGAACATGAGAATATTAATGTCTTGGATCCTGTATAATGTTTAATATACATGTAATCTAACGGTGATGCAGGCATATGTAGCAATGCCCCCCCCCCCCCCCCCCCCCATATTACTTTTCTAACAACTCTTCTCGTTATTATTACATGCAAAGTTTGATATATGGACTACCCCTCCCCCTCACTTTTTAAAATATGGATTCTTGCATTGCCTTTACATTTATTTCGGCAGACTGGTCACAGGGGCTAGGCCCGTTTTGGACCCGAACTCTGTGATACAATGAATTTACTATATTTGTGGTATCACAGAGCCCGGGCCCAAAACGGACTTGACCCCTGTGAGACTGACATTTCTGTGGTTGTGCGTAACAAAGAAGGACAACTCTAATTGATTTAAGATTCGGGCTCGGACTGTATATATACAACATTTTTGTGCAAAAGCAGACTGCAAGTCATTGTGATTGTTTTCTTCCTACAAAGTATAAACAAACTCGGTCAGGTAAATACTACCACAAAATGATCTCAGGCGGGGCCAGCATGGCGGACATATTGCTCATTTACGTGCATGTAGGAGCACTTACGATAACCCTAGACCACTCGTAGGGTTACGATCAATACTGATCGTAAATCACAAATCGTAACTTTTAGTGAAACGGTCGTACGTGCTACGTTCACATTTAAGTCTACGTTTACGATCTACGATCGGTTAGTGAAACGGCCGTCAAGTACTTCCCGTTACTGAAGAGTCATTAACTAAGATCTAGAGTTAAGAGTTATCTCTCTTGTCATATCAAATCATAGAACATATCAACTATAATTTCCAAAACAAATTACAATGTTGTCGTGTTTAATGGTTGTTGGTTGGCTGTTTTGGTTTATGTCCCGTCGAGAATATTTTACTCATATCGAGAGATCACCACCCCTGTGTGAAGTAGCACAAATTGTGACTAATGCGGGCTGTCATTAGGTAGGGTACTGTCTGGCATGTTTGGTATTGATTGTTGGGCGGTTTTTTATGCACTGTCTTTGACTACGGATTACTCCGTTTGCCTGATCCTGATGAAAAGATGAAGATAACGAACAGTGATCAATCTCCGAACTCCCAAAAGAATATAGATTAGAGAGTAGGGCAAACATGGACCCGTGGACATACCAAAGGTGGGATCCGGTGCCTAGGAGGGGTGAACATCCCCTGTCGATAATGTGGTCCTATACAAGGTGCACTCTTTAAGGTCCTGTTCTGTTCAAATAAAGTTTTGATGGGTACCAGTACCCTGCATTAACCAAATAATCAATATCATTAGGGTTTTCCAGCTTTCAAATAAATAATCATAGATACATTGCTGGATTCAGCAAATGTTCTCCCAAGCCCCTATCTTTGCTTTTCACGAAAATTTTAACTGCTGGGAAGGAGAAACATCAAACGTATTGTGTCATAACACATGCGAGAAGTGGTATAAATCAAATGTTGATATTAAAATCACATGAGTAAACGACCATCTCCTCATGCTAGCGGAAATAAACAACCCATTTTTATGACAAACAGGATGACTTTAGCTTCTCCATGGTTACATATGTAGCTTCCTATATTTCGCTGTACTTTTCATGTAGCAATATTCTAATATTAACTGCATCATGCTTCAACTTGTTCTGTATATCATCACTTTTTGAATCGAGATAGGCTACTGATAAATAAGTATATATTACATGGGTTTTAACAGTCTCGTTTAAAGAAAGCATTTCTTAAATTCTATGATCTTTTTAATGATCAACTCTACCACAACAACCTGGCATTGTTTAAATGCTGTCTGACTGTTTCATACCAATTATTAGACCGTTTATTTACTCCGGATTACTCTTTTCGCATAAATTAGATACGGGGCTTGCGACAGACGTGGCTGGTTTACAGGCAATATTTTTTCCTACTCGGCACCTGGTCTCACTTCTGGTATGTCAGCAAAATGATAATTGACTATGTAATATAATATACTGTAGGAAATATGATATCTGACAGTTCAATGCTCTCTTAAACGAAAAGTATTTTGTAAAGCATTTTAGAACATAATTTGGTCAGAATGCTCAGAACAACGTATTATCTTCATGTTGTCTTGCGATCTCTATTAAGGAATTTCGGGGTCAATCCTTAAAACTGTATACTCCAATTACCTCGAAACCTTTGAACAGTTAGCTAAACGTTGTAGAACAAAATAGTAAATAATTGCAAAACAACTTTAACGATATCAACTTTTAGGGACCAATCGAATACGTAAAGGGCCAAATGGTCAATTGTTTGGAAATATATCAAACGTACAAAAACAAATTATTAAGAATTAATGAAAGAAAGTAGTTCTAACGTTCTACAAAAGTTGATGCAAAAACAGTGGTCAATATCATACTTTGTTCCTAGAATACCAAATCAAGAGGGATACATGGACCCTGTTGACCGGTTGAACCCGCCATGAGCCCCACATTACGACCAGACAAATGGAACAATCCGTAATAAAAATCAGTGTACAAGGAACTTCCCAACAATCGGCAAGAAACATGTCAATGTACAAAACAACAACCGATAAGAAACATGTCAATGTACAAAACAACAACCGGCAAGAAACATGTCAATGTACAAAACAACAACCGGTAAGAAACATGTCGATGTGCAGAACGTGCATGCTCTTCAAAAATGTAAAGCATTACAGATCAATGATTGCTCAGAATGTTATTCTAAATAATATCTAACCTTCAAAATTATTCTGAAGACACTTTTTCCTGAGGGATCAATTTAGTTGAAACCAACTTTCGCATTTGAATATAACGGAATATGTAATTACAGGTAAATTGTTAAAAATTGTCCCCTGTTGCTACGTCAATGATGTGAGAATAAATTGTACAACTGTAAGTACTTGTAGATGCCTCGTGTCACTATTTTCATTTATTTCACAAATTGCAGACTCGCAGCGATTGCCATGGAGATAAATTTATGTTTGGTATTACATAAAAAATATACATGTGAACACGATTGTCGTAAATTATATGAACAAAAAACCCATCAATCATGCAATAAGAGTGAACATATAATATATATTTCATAAAGATGTTATTATGAGGTAAATATAAATAATTAATAATAATCAGTAATTTAGAAAACATATTTTGATATTTGAAAAAAAAAAATCGCTATTTTGACTACGGATTACTCCGTTTATTTAATCAATAGATATGACTTGAGGCATTTATGATTGGTCCACAGGGGATGCTTACTTTTCCTAGGCACCTGATCCCACATCTGGTGTATCCAGAAGTCATTGTTTGCCAAACTCTATGTTGTATTCCTTATAGGAGTTATGAGATTGATCACTTTTCGTTATCTTCGCCTTTCACCACGTGATTAACCACGGAGCACGTCTTATTATATCGATTTATGAAATTTGGAATGTCTCAATATGACATATTGCTCAGTGAATTGGATTTTTCACGGTTTATAATCCAGATACTTTTAAATTCAAAACCATATATCTGATGTACTATCTCCAATTCTTGCGCACGCGTTCCTTTTTCATTTTGTTTTCCTTATAAAGATCGGTATTTTCTCTTTGGAGATCCGAATGACAATTCAAAAACAGAAGACTGGGCTGAACGCACGGTGAATGAACTGTGAGGGAATGATGAACGCTTTATGAATGGTGAACGCGAGCTGTTGTTGAACGGTGAACGCAAAACTATGAACAGAGAGCGCAGTTTTAAACACACAGTGAACGTACGCTGAGCGAACGAAAAAGTGGTAGAACATTTCCCGGACTGTATTGCCTCTTATATTTTTTTTAATCTTCTATGTAAATGAAAGAGAGCAGAAGTGGGCAACCTCACATACCCCACGCTCCAACATTGCTTGACAATTCCTTATATATTGAATTGTAATGCAATACATTACTGCAAGACCAGGACATACGGTCTCGAAGTTCAATAGGGGCATAACTCCCAGAAAAGTATTGAATCAGTACATTCTGAGAATATGCAGATCTACACAATGTGTCCTTATCAACTACAAAGTTTCACGAAATTCGATTGAGCGGTCTCAGAAGAGTTGCGCTGACAAGAACAGGACAGATGAGCTCGAAATTCCAAGTTCAAAAAGTGCATAACTCCCAGAACTGTTTTTTGAATAAGAATTTCCTGGGTCTGTACACATCTACACAGTGTGTCCTTATTACCAACAAAGTTTTATGAAATTCTGTTGAGCTGTCTCAGAGACGTTGCGCTGACAGAAAAGGGACTAACGGACTGACGGACATTAACATTATACCCTCCACAACTTCTTTGCACGGGGTATAAATACAAAAACGTTTAAATTGATCTTTTACCTTGAAAAATAGGTCAAAGTCTGTCATCAAAATTACGAATATATCGCATTTTAATCCTCTCTTTCCTACACAAGGTACATTTGAAATATGATACGCATAAGTATTGCTTTCCTAAATTATTTCAATGTATTTCATTACGACTATGAACTTTGGCCATTCTTTGAATTACAATGACATGCTATCAAAAAATTTGTTATTTCTACTGTTAGTAAAACGAAAGTCCCAGAAGCACGAAATCTTCACTGTTGAATTCACATTGTCACAGGAATTTCAACTTTCTCGTTTAAAGACATCATTTCGCAAAATTTATGGTTGTCATAACGATCTAATTTACCAATGCAAGCTAGCACCGGGTGGAGTGCTGTTTAACGTGTAACATACCCATTGTTATGTCGTTCTTTAAACACTGTTATTGACTACGGATTATCACGATTACCTGATAAAGATGTAGGGCTCGTGGCGGGTGTTACCGGTCGGCAGGGGGTGATTACTCACCCTAGGACCTGGTGTGTCCAGGGATCAGTGTTTTCCTACCCTTGTATCTATATCCTACATATAAATTATGAAGTTGATCACTGTTCGTTACATTCACTTGTGCATTGAAACATTTTTCAGTAAGAGGTTGACTGAAGAGATTCGATTACCTTAAACCGAATTATTGTCCCTGAAAGTCTCCAGTATCTGTCATGTTTTTCTTTCATGTGTGTAAAGACATCGGATCACTTGCATAAGACTTGTGACCTTTGACGTTTAAAATGAGGTCAAAGTGATCATCAAAATTATATTTTATTAAACTGTTTTCCAATATTTTCATATACATTGGATGTTATTTGACTCTATATTGTCATTATTGTGATGCTTTATAATGTTTCAACTTTGATATCTTTGATAAACATTAAGATTTAAACCCTGGGGAAATTGAAAGCTCAAATATTGTCATTGTAGTATGCAACTCATAGATGTATCATCACATTCATAATGTAGCGAATCTATGGCCAAAGTGTTCATTTAGTGGCACAGAGATAGAACTCTGCTCGTATATATATTAGTCGATTCAGTGGCTGCTCTTTCGCCAAAATGATCGACATGTTTGAGAGTCGGGCTTTCGGATGAGACCTTAAAACCGCGTCTCGTGTTGACACGTTCAACAGCCCTCTCTACTTCAGACCAGAGTGATGACACTTCACCTGGTGTAGTTTTGAATATTTTCGAAGGAATGTAAGAAAAAGACAAGCAAAAGATAAATAAACAATAAAACAAAGCAAAAATAAGAAACGCTACTTGTCAATTCAGTTTTGAGTTTGGTAAGCAGTCCTCGTTGTTTCTCTATATTGGACATAAGAAGTGCATGCCTAACAGTGGAACCCCGCTCACGATAAAACTTTCTCTGTAGATCTTCAGAACCTGCAATAAAACCATGTAAATACACAACAGAGTATTTATAGTAATATGTTTTACAAAGACGTTAACGGCAGACTAGTAATTCAATGACTAGCGGGATGATTTCAGTTTCTCCATCATCAACTTCCTTTGATGCAGCAATATTACATTATCACCTACATGTTCATGTGTATATAGTGTCTATTTCTCCTATGCATCCCTTGGGGATCCCGTTTGAACTACGACCTCAGTACCCCTTGCTTGTCGTAAGATGCAACTAAATGGGGCGGTCCGTCGGATGAGACGGCAAAATCAGAGGTCCTGTACCACAGCAGGTGTGGCACGATAAAGAAAGCGCCGAGCATAGGCTTAAATTTTGCAGACTTTCATCGGCAATTATGACGTTTCCATACATTTATGAGTGAAAAATTCTTAAGCAAGACGTTAAAGCAATACAAGCTGTAACTGAAGTATTTTTTCAACTATCCAATTATTCACCAAATAACACCTACCGGTATAACTAATATAATACCCAAGATCTGAAGAAAAATTCTGCAAAATAAACAAGGGAATATTGTTTGAGAGCACACCTATAATGAGCGTTTCGTATAAACCGCCATTGTGTCGTATACACGAACACAATCGGGTTGCTGAGACCGAGGCCATATACAAAGACGGAAACTGACGCGAGTAACTACACGTGTCGTTTGTCTTAAATGATTATGTTGTTTCATGAATGACTAGAAATACTATGTAAGTGTAAAAAGCTAAAAATTACGCAAATGTGCCACTCAAATGAAATTTTGATTGTGAATTTTCTATAAAATTGGCATGTTAAACTGTTTACAAATCTAACACGTGCTCAGTGCCTCTCTTTCGCTTTTTCCGAACTGGTGACCTCCAAGGTCAATGCACATCGGAGGTTACGAGCAGGAATTACTGACAGGATGATAATGATTCATGAATTAACATTTCCTGCTAATTTGTCGGGTTTATTGCTTCAGATTCACTCTGATTCTATTAAGTTATATTATTCAATCACATATATGTTGACTATTTGTTCTTTTACTTTTTAATTTATTTACCGTCAGTTACAGCTTGTATTGCTTTAAACAATCTTTTGTGTGATGCATTTAACCTTGATTGACACCAGTGCCTTATGGAAGATTTTAGACGCTCTATATGTATAACTAGAACTATGTTTGAAATAAAGTTTAGTATGTATCTAAATATTTATATACCTTTCATAAAGATGATGCAATACATGTGTGTTTTGAATGTATAGCGGTATGTTTTAGAAGATAATTCTATTTTAGCATAAATTGATTGTCAATTGTGTGTCTATAATGGTACCTTCACACTCACGGAATTTTCTTACGGATCCTTACGTATTCCACAAATCCGTAAAAGTACACGGATTGTTACGATGTAGACACTTTAAAAAACTATTTAAGAACGTTATAAGAGTATTTACGGGTCATTTACGGTTTATTACGAGTTCTTGCGTTGCATTTACGGCACACATTTTCGATTTGTTCCGAGTGAACATGGATAAATACGAGCAATTTACGATATTTTACGAACTTTTAGGGATTGTTACGAGTATATTACGCAAAATTACGATTTAGCTTAGCTTTTACGTGTAAATCACGACCTATTAACGTGTTGATAACGTGCTGTTACGAATAGTTAGGAATTAGTTACAATTGTTTACGTTTTTGACTCTAAAGTGTTCGCAATTGGCTTTGTATCATCATTCGACAACTGACCTTACTTGTAAAAGCATGTATGCATATTGTATGCAAGATGTGTAACTTCTTTGATGTCAGATTTTGCGTCTTTTATACCTTTCCCGAATCGTAAAGTTTAAGTATTTACTCGTAAAGTAATCGTGTCTATACGTAAAGTGCTGAACAAACCATAGAGCGATTGTAACCCGACGTGAATGAAATCGTAAATATCACTTAGGCATTCGTAATAATCCGTAAACAACTCGTAAACTATCCGTAACATATCGTAAAAACTTCAAAAATTCGTAAAACAAAAAC
Source organism: Ostrea edulis (assembly GCF_947568905.1). Classification (NCBI taxonomy): domain Eukaryota; kingdom Metazoa; phylum Mollusca; class Bivalvia; order Ostreida; family Ostreidae; genus Ostrea; species Ostrea edulis. The sequence continues at coordinate 71,498,788 of NC_079172.1, read as the reverse complement.
TTTTTGCGAGTGTTTTACGGATTCTTACGAGCAGTTTACGTGTTCTTGCGACCAGTTTACGATACTTACGGATTGTTACAAGTTATTTACGGGTTATTTACGGAAAATGAAATCCGTGGACAATCGTGAATTTTTTTGCCATGTCAAAAAATTTACCCCTACTTTCACGGATCCTTACGAGTGTGTGCGAGTTGTGACGGGTTATTAACGGATACAGACGAGTGATTTACGAATGCCTGCGATTGACTACGAGTCGGAGATCCGTAAGGATTCGTAAGAAAAATCCGTGAGTGTGAAGATGGTATTAGCACTCAACAAGCATTCTATTTTTGGATCATATCTGGGTACTAGCTATTGAACAGCTGATTTGTGGCAAGTGAATATTCTTGTGTGTGTTTCATACCGATCATTAGGCCGTTTTTATAAATATAGATATATTTAGAGGTTCGTGGTTGCCCATCTCTCTATTTCGTATTCCATATTATTAGGTGTTTTGAGATTGATCACTGTTCGTCATCTTTACCTTTTCATGAAAATTATAGAGGGTATGACTCTACAAAATTTCGAAATATTACAACATATACACACATGATAATTGTGTTCATCAAAGAATATCGTTACCTTTACATCTTAGACATGACAGGCATCCACGCATCTTTGGAACTGAAATTGAAAGATTATTTTTCTAATGAGAAATAACAGGAAACTGACATAAAATATTACCTTTAGATCAAATAAATGATTTTTCTCTGTAAAGCTTTTAAAAACGTTTGCAGCAGTACGTCATAATGATAATTAATTTCAACTTAACTAATACAATTGTTATTTCTCATTAGAAAACACTTGCCAATATCTATAAAAATGTGATATATGAGTGGACTCAGACGTACGTTTCATTAATAGTACAATTTTAAAACTTGCATTTCAACTATGCATTACCTTGTTGTCAACACTTCTTAAGAATGTGGGAAGATTTCTTAATTTAGTACGTTACCAATGGAACATACAAACAATAAAATATCACTAACCCTTCTTTTCCTTATTCATTACTGTCAACAATGTTTCAAGTTCTATTTTAAGTTTTTTCATATCATCAATATCAAACTGAAATTTCAGTGCATCGTGAAGTTGTTTCTTATAGTTCACAGGCAATCCCTGTGCCGTCATAAACATTTGGATTCGCCCTATTGCAATTTTTAAATTTTGCGATTGTGTTCTGAAAGTTGAATCTGGAATAGAAGAAGAATGCAAATGGGCAAATGACTCATTCCTAAAGATCCTGAGACGCTCGATGTCGTCACCAATTTCTGTATGTTGTTGAGAAAGCACTATTCCCCGTCCTTGTGTAGGCTTTAAATCCGGAAAACGTAAAGCGCCGAATGTACGTATCAGCCGATAAAGCAAGGAAACGTCAAACGTGTCGTAGTCAGGGTTAGGGGTTTTCGTACATAGCTCCAACTGATGTCGATTCAATACACCATTGGTATTAGTCTTTATTATCATACGGTACAGATTCCTTGGCTTTATATGAAGGTTTAAAATGTCTTTTAATATTAACTTTATCACATCCAAGCAAACTATTCCTGCACGTGTAAAGTTCATTTGCTCTGAAGACAATAGTTTTGACGCCATTGTAACCTTCTAAAATTCAATCTACGGTCTGAACTGATATGAATATGAATGCGTCACATTCTTTGCCATGCATTCCATTGCTGAAAGGAAAATCATAAATTAAAAAAAAAAGAAAACTGTATACGCTAAGTTACAAAACAGAATTATATTTAACGTGACTGAACACAACGGGTTGAAATAAATTCTAATGTCATATCTATGCATTATTTTTAGATGAGAAATAAAACCAAAACTGTGCGATAAATTTCAAAACATAAATGCTGCTTACATAATATCAAACTAATGCAGATCGTCTCCAAGAAAAATAATTGGATACAATTGCAAAATTAGGAAACTTGACACGTCAATCTTAAGATTTCTAAGCACCTAACTGCACCTCTGATATATCGAGGAATTCATGTTTGCCCAGCTCTTAATTTTGCACTACTTATAAGAGTTATGAGATTGATCAGTGTTAGTTACCTTCACCTATTCATTATTAAGTATAACTATTGCGGTTTGATTAACGTCCGAAATCCAAGAGGTCGCCAAATAAAGACATTTTTGGGCGTAGATTTCACATTGATAATCAATGTAATCAACATCCTTATAAAAATCACCAATAATTTGCTTGAGGTGCCGAGTGTGCTGTAAAGCAAAATGGTCTTATTTTAAACAATGTCACAGTCATTATTATTCACATCCAGGATAAATAGATTAAGGCGGGTGTGACCGGTCAACAATAAAGATTTACTCCTTGGCACCAAATCAGGTTTAATAAGTGTCCAATTCAAGAGGGCTTTCCACCAATTTACTAAGATTTTTTCAAATATTTTTTTCTAAATTCAAGAATCTTACAAATCATCTCTCGTCGGATAATGAAAGAGAACATCATTATACTGCTATCCAAAAAAGGTGTAAAATTGCCGATTTCTGATTAGTTTTCTTTTATCTATGCGATCTAAAAAAATTGAGTTGATGGAGGGATAAGATTATATGTTCTAAAATATTTTTCATAGTCAAAAGATATAATTCTGAAAAATGAAAATCATCTACTCTATATGTACAATAAAGATATTCATCCGATAACTTCTAACTTCACATGCATTGTTTGTAGTTAATTTCGAAAAGGATTTTAGGAAGAAACGTTTTTCTCCGCGCTTCTGTCTGGCAAATACGATAATAAACTAAATTACTTCTACCAAAAATATAGTTCTTGAAGTATACAATACGTACCATACTCTTAAGATAAGCACAAATTAGAATTTTGCTAGGCATTTGAAAGTTGAAGATAACGAACAGTTATAAATCTCATAATTCCTATAAGGAATACGAAATAAAGAGTTGTGCAAACACAGACCCTGGATATACCAGAGGTGGGATCAGGTATCTAGGAGGAGTAAGCATTCCCTGTTGACCAGTCACACCCGCTATGAGCCCTATATCTTGATCAGGTAAATGGGAAGACTTACTCTGTTCCATTGAGAGTTTTACATACGTTATTTGAAGAAGTTACGTGTAGTCTATACTTAGATTTTTCAACAGAATATAGACTGAAGTATATGATTATAGATGTTGCCAATCACAGGCTCTTTAAACCACCGCGGGTTATGGATGGTATCCCTTCAAAACATCAAAACCTATTATTTTCAACACTATACACGACCATTTCTCACGATAAAATGAAGACTAAACCTTTTGACATAGACAGTTGCTTCTTCAACAAATATGGAAAAAGGACATATTCATATCTAGTGATCAGTCATCCAAAAACTTACTTTGTTAAACACCACTCTGATTCCACGCACAAGTTTTCTGAAGTTGAAATAAAGAATATGATGGAGTTCCTCATTGAAAATATCTTCGTGGTCTTTGGTGATGAGGTCTTCCAACATTCTGTTGGAATTCCCATGGGCACGAATTGTGCTCCTTTGTTAGCTGACCTGTTTATATATTCATATAAAGCAGAACTCAATCAAAAACCTATAGAAGAAATCTCTTGCTGTGACCTTCAATTCAACATTTAGATATATCGACGACGTTTTGTCTATTAACAATGATAACGTTCATTCATATGTCGATTCGATATATTTTATATTTTTGCTATGATGAGCCTTACCAACAAAGACAATGTTGTCACAAGTTTTGTCTGCGGGAATCAAAACTAATACTTCATATTATCATTTAATTTTACATGTTTACACGTCTTTTTATTGGCGAATTATCATCTGAATATCGTATACGCCGAAAAATAAAATAATAAATGGCCGGAACTACTTTCTATTGGAATGTTGGGGCTTCCCCTGAATGGTATATTTATAATTCTATTTATAGATTGGCAATCCTGAAAAGAACAACTTAAAGCTGTATGACCCGATGTTCATGTATTATTTTTGTACATAATTACTTTAAAGCAGATTAATTACTTTATAAAGTTATTAACTTTCCCTTAATTACATGCTTGAAAACATCTGCATGTAAAAGAAAACCGTGCGAATATTATTTAGAAAGTAAATATAGCGGGTACATATATGAATCATCCCAAAATAGACGTCTATAAATAGACTCACGCACGTCAGGGGAATCCCAATATGATATATTAACTCATACGCAACTGTCTAGTTTTAAGGCTGAAAGAGCGTAAAAGAACGAAGTACTAAGAGATATTTGATATTTTTATTTCTATTAAACTTATGGTACGGTACTATTATAACAAAATACACAGCTTTACACAGATAAGACCACCGATGATCTGAAAGTTTGAACTGGTCACGTGACTATCACTTGAAATGGCAGTGACGCGGTTATTTGTAAACATCGATTTAAAATCAAATAATTTGGGTTAAAACGGGTGAAATGATTTATGATATGTCGTACAGCCTCATAACTACATACGTGCGATGATTTGATAGAGTTTGTACGAGATGGAAAACAATATTGTAATTCGGATCATACAGCTTTAACAACTCTATCGATCCAAATAAATTCATTGAACAAAAGCATTAACATATTAGAAATAAATGATAAATAAACAATTAATTATACAAAATAAAAAAAAAATATGACTATTTGAAGGAAAAATATAACACACGCGCGTACATGTCTGTTTATGCAATTTTTGAAAATGGATTCCAAGGGAGGAAATTTCGATACTGGTACTTTCGATGATATTTTTCAAGACAGACCTGAATGTGAAGCTATGAAACCTGATTTTGATGAAGAAATTCTTCTCTCTCTCTCTCTCTCTCTCTCTCTCTCTCTCTCTCTCTCTCTCTCTGTTTAATAACTTTGATGATGAGGATGAAAATTGTCAGAATAGTTGTGAAATCATAAATTCTTCTACATGCAACGACGAGGCGCTTAAAGAATTGACCAAAGCACTAGAAACTGAAAATAAACCCCCGTCATAGTTTTCAATCCAAGATTCAAAACAATCTCTGAGGAGGAATTAAAAGGAATCGAGAATGGTCGTCAATCCAAGGGTACAAAGATCAAAACAAAGTGGGTAATTTTCCAAGGTAACGTGATACAAACAAATTTACTCATATATATAATAACTTAAAAAGATGAATAATCAAATAGCAGCACCAATAACAAACACTGTACTCAATAAAATAAATGAAATAAAAAAATCTCTGTCGGTCTCCCCAACGAATACTTAGAGAATAGTTAAACATATAAAACAATAACTGAGAGAACACCCCAAACTAAAAAATTCACAATTAATATCCAGATTGGAGCATGGAAAAGTTTAATACTGACACTAACCCGCATAAAGTAGAAAAAGAGGAACTCTGTGGCCTGTTGATACACTTCTATGCCGAAGTCTAACCTAAATTTGACCCCAAGAAGGGCGAACAACCTCAATAGTATCCCAAAACACATTCAAATTCATAAGATCAGCTCTCAACAAACATCTGGCCTGGAGGTTATAAAACCTTTTTGAGCACGTTTTCATACTCAAACTCAAACCCCGTGCTCTAAATCGTACTCATACTCAAAGGTGTAGGTTATACAGAAGAGTAGATTTACCTGATCAAGATAAAGGACTGACGGCGGGTTTGAGCGGTGGACAGGGGATTAGTGGTCCGATTTTCACTACGGATAACTCCGTTTACCTGATGAAGATACAGGATTCATGGTAGGTGTGACCGGTCGACAAGGGATGCTTATCCTCCTAGACACCCGATAACACCTCTGGTATATCCAGGGGTCCGTGTTTGCCCACCTCTCTATTTTGTATTGCTTATATGAGTTACGAGATTGATGACTATTCATTTTCTTCGCCATTCATGTTTTGTTTTGATGTGTCTAATAAATGACTTTAATATTCCTCTTATATTTTCAATCCATTTTGAAAATGTGTCAATTCTTTTTCATATTTAGCCCTTTTTATGACATCTCATGATGTCTATAAAGGATACAAAGTTAAGAGTAGAGCAAACCTGAACCACTGTACTTACTTAAGGTGGGATCAAGCGCCGAGGATTTATGTATACCAATTACAATTTGAATACCATAATTAATGTTCATAAAGTTTATATTTACCTGCTGAAGATGTAGGGATGCTTACTCCTCCTAGGCACCTTATTCCACTTATGGTATATCCAGGACCCGGTTGTATTAACGAGTCATTAAATTTAATGTGACATCAACCCTAATAAGTTATTAAATCCCTAATGTGACATTATTTAATTGATTCATTAAACACCGTTGTAGAAAACCTTTCTTAAACTCATATTAGTTAATAAGACATCAAATATCGAAACTCTCATTAATCCAACATTAACGATTAGTACCAATCCCAGAATGCAACGTAATGTTTACTTCCTGTTTATTACATTGTCTGCTGAATTTTGTTTACGTGCATTATTAGTGACTACAACGCAGGTCTGATGATCAAATAAAATATAATCCAGAAATCGAGAGAAAAAGTTCGACAGTAAGCCGATTTATAGGTTATAAAGAATTTCGGCGATATCACGTAGTTTACTTATCTTTTTATCATGCCATTCCCATCAGATTCTGGCGTTGGTTTCACAAAACCCAAGGTTTTACTTCCATTGACGGTCTTCAGTCTTGCAAATCCTTATTGTTCCATTATCTGATTGGCGTGTGTCAGCTTTCTAAAAAGGCTACACACTTCAGATAAGCATGCTAGCCTAAATAATTAAATTTCAAATTGATTAAGAATATTTTTAAAGTTCTGAAAACTTGTATCAAAACTAGCTATCTACCATGAAATAATTTCCTTTTACATTTCTGTTAATCATTTTCGTTTTTAAACGCAAACATTTTGAAAAGCGCTTCGATTTTTTCATTCATTGCAAAGAATACATTTACGTGAATATTCCTTCAAACTTATCTATAGCGTACCGTACATGGATTGTTTTTGAATTTCCTCTCTTCACAGACAATTTTCTCGCGTTACTTTAAATCGATTCTTAATCACAATTGCAAGTGTTATCACAAATTGTTTGAACATTGATACAATGATAGCCTTTTCTGTTAACAAATTCAGGCTCATTCTCCATGTTTTGGGATGGTTCTTGGATTCTAACAGCGTCCTGTCGGTAGATCAGATGCAGTCTATCCCTCGAGGAAAACCAGCTACATTGAAAACAAAAACGTTCCTCGTGTTAAGATCCTCGCCAGACGGCCATTTAATATCTTGATACATATGAGTCACCGACGCCTGTGAAACGCTTTGTATAACCCGGGTCCACCCCAATCGTTTCACAAAGAACTTTAATAAAACCTCCGATAACATACACGTAGTGTCGTTTTTAAAGGGGATGGGGGAAAATTTGATTTGTCTAGATTTTTTCACTAACACAATTCATTTTTTTTTTTTTTACTTTGCAACCCCCTCCCCTTTATACACGGTCATATTTTAAATACTACATTGCATGTTAGTGGGTAGGTGATTTGGAGAACGCATATGATTTAAACCGCTTATAAATTGTTCCCCATATTGTTGGGGTGGGGGGAGGGGGGCTGTGTCCCCTTAATTCCGCCAATGTTTAATGAACAATTAATGTAAATGTAACCCTCAAACCTACATTAAAGTTGATGAATTTAATGTGCGGAATCGTTCATTAAAACAATGATACAACGGAACTTAATGTCACATTAAACGTTTGAATTTAATGAGGCTTTAATGTCACATTTCTAATGATACAACCTGGTCCAGTAGGCATGCTATCGAAGCCATCTTAGGTTTAAGGTATATCTTAAGATAAACTGTGGATGTATGTTAGTCTTAAGTGAAGCTATCGAATCTGTCCTTAGATGACCAAGCAGAGCATAGTGAGTGAATACCGACTAACGCGGCCACTATGTGTTTTGTTTGGAAACCTTCACCAGCCAACAATGAGGTCACGTTCACTTCCAGTATCTCTCCACATAATGGCAGCTCTACGCTTTTATTCAAGAGATCGTTCCAGGCATCCACAATATTTCAAGACAAAGCACACGAAATGATGTTAATGATTTTACAAATAGCTTGGTTGGATTTTCCAAAGATTACATGGATATGCCAGTTGATGTAACCGAATTAAACCAAATATAGAGCGATTTTTATGAATTCTTTCTCATATATCAAAACATTGTTGAACCAATGTTAAAATCAAATCACCGTCCCCCAACAAACATATAGACCTACAACTACATCAAGTTGAATGATCTAACTCGTTTTCTATATGTATATCTACATGTAACAAATTATAAGACGTGATAACGATATTTGTTTTGATTATGCATGATATTCAATAGTCTTGCAGTGGTGTAAAGACGGGAGTAGCAGGGGTTTCGTTCCTCAGACCTCTCACCAGTGTGTGCGTGCGGCTGTGGTCTTTTTCAAGAAATTCATTTTTTTTAAAATATACACTCAGCTTGTATATCTCTATACAATTTTACAAGTCATTAAAACAGTTTAAGTTTTAAGTCACTGATATTATTGTTGATTGGTCTGTAATGTTACGTTTCTTAAGAATTATCCTAGGAATCTCTTAAGTCTATCCTAGTTAGGATAATCCTCTGAGAGCTTCTATGTCCATCTTAAGACATGTCTTAGAACCATCCTAAGACTCGTCCCAAGATATATCTTAAGTCATGTCTTAGGACTATTCCTAGGAAATCGTCGATAGCATGCCTGTAGGTGTCCATCTTTGCCCAACTCTTAACTTATAGGAGTTATGAGATTGATCGATGTTGGTTGTCTTCACCTTTTTATCTGGAGTATATGGATAATATCTGAGAGTACAAAGATACCATACACAAACAATGCATCCACGCCAATATGTCTAATGAATGTTAAGTACTAACCACAACCTGAAAAAAAGTTGAGATAACATACATTGATCAATGTTATAACTCTTATAAAGAACACGAAATTAGGAGTAGGGCCAACACGGACCCCTGGGCATACCGAATAATCAGTACTGTATATAGATAATACGGCCGGAAATCAATGCATATCATCAAGTTATATTTTGTCTGGTATATCATGAATAATGATTAAAATAAGAATGAAGGAAAAAGCGTTACCTTCAATCGGTGAACATGTTCTGTCATTGCCTCAGTGTTCAGTAAGACGTCTTCAAGTTGAGGCATTTTAGAGTCACATTCACCGCTATATCTGTAAAGATCAATTTGAAATATGTGTCTTGTATAAACATTGAGTCTTTAATTGAATTTAAATAAAAAGAAAATGGTATGGTTTTTTTTTAAATTGAATTGATTCACAAGACAGAAATATTCAATCGAATGGAAATAGATGAATTGCCCGTACACTTTTATCAAGTGTGACAATGAGAAATCGAAGATCTTTAAATATCATTCATTCAGAGAGATTTTTTTCTTTCTAAAGCAACAGACTGCTTCCTTATATTTACTATTCAACGATCATTTCAATACTCGCTTATGTGTTTATTTAGTAAGGTGATTTATGAAACGTTGATACTGAAGTGTGGGAGCAAAATATGCCCATGATGGCATCGCATTACTGCGTTATATGTTTGATGCGTTAAATAACATCAGTGAGAGAAAAGTATATAATTAAAGATTTCTTGGTACAATCATATACAGAATACGAAAGGTAGTAGATTGCAATATCAAAGGAGCAAATTAGGTCTATTTTAAAACACTGCATATTTCGTATACTTCTGGAGTTCAGGAAAAATCAATTTCACAATACACCACTCCATAGCTGAAGCATAAGCTCCTCCCACCATAGTTACGTAATAGCAACAACGAAGAACAATAGCGGCGACTGTAAACGTTCTCGAGACCATCCCAGTCGACATTTCAATGCATTGAAATTCGGGTACCGCGAAAATCGATTTCAAAATAACATATATAGATGTTTATAGTTATGATTTTTATTTTCCAAATTCTGGAAAATACACAAGGTATCTGTTAAATGCTCGTTATGCATATGAACAAATGGCAGAGTTATTCGCCTTTCATATTACAAGAACCAAGATAACACTTACCCCACTATCTTCCAGCTTGATTTATAATACAAATGACCAGTTGTAGCGACACCATGCATAGTGACGGTGAAGTACTAAGTAAGATGGACTTGAGACTGAAAATGAAATCTTTAATGTTTGAGAAAATTTCGAACAACTATATTGTCCAGCATTGGAATCAAAACCAGGAAAACGAAAATGGCCCAGCTAGACATTTCCCAAAACGAGCAGCCCACAGAAAACTTGTAATGTCTCAAAAGATAATTTTAGTAGTAAGGAAAATAAACAGATATCATAATCACGTACAAATAAAATCGTAGGCATGAAAACCGATGTACACTGATTTTGACTACGGATTACTCCGTTTACCTGATCGAGACATAGGGCTCACGGCAGATTTTACCGGTCGAGAGGGGATGCTTACTCCTCCTGGGCACCTGAGCCCACCTCTGGTGTAACCAGAGATCCGTGTTTGCCCAATTCTCTATTTTGTATCACTGTTTGTTATCTTCATCTTCACTTTCATCTTTATATGCCAGATATTTTACTCATACTAATTTCAAAGATATCTTGATGATGACGTTTTCCGTTCAATATTTTGTTTGATACATGCATCAAACAAAGAATCATAAGTCTTATTTCTTGTCTTTCTAGTTTGTTTTTAAAATAGAAAAACAAATAGCTTCATTAAAAAGCTTGAATTAACGATTTGAAAGGGCGCGTAGGAATACATATATGTAAAAGTGAAGAAAAAAAAAAACAACAAAAGGGCATCGCCGTGCGCTCAGGTCAAGTACAGTTATTGTGCAGAATTAAATGAATATATATGCAAAATTAAAGGTGCAATGGTTAAAAGCTGAATTAGATATAAAGGAAAATAACACCCGGTGACTGGATATATGTTCCATTTTGTTGGAGGAGAGGTTTGCCACTGGTTGTGTTGTAGGAACGGTGGAATGCAACTCGGCTCCATTTCAATATCAAGTAAAAAAGCACAACACCTCTTCATCTAAAACGCAGTTCAATTTATTAATGTCTCCCAGATCAAAAGTCGCCGCTTGTTCCGTCATGTTATCAAACTCATAAAGCAGACGATACATACCAGGAACTCGTATAATTTGTCTACTTCTACCACGATCGGATCACGCACTCGTCCTTTTCCATAACTGGTAAGAAGACTCGGACGTGGATCGGCGCAAGAATTGCATCAAATCGATGCATTTCTTCGCCGAAAGCGCGCCTGTGGATGAGGTTAAAAGACCAGAAGCGAATCCCTGTATAATGTGTTATTTATATTTTCGCCACAGCTTCAGTTTTGGTATCGTTAACGGCTTATTCACCCTAAAACATAAACATATAAGTGGGAAATGATAGTGGTAGAATACCTTAGATATATATGATATCTTAGATGCATTTGAAAGCTAGCGTTTCATATTGTGACGTCATAGTTGCATTTATGTACGCATAGGAACATACTCTGATGGCGTCGATCCACATACAAGGTTTATTTGCATTTACGGAAATAGCCGAGTAATTACGATTGCTTCTACCAGTCAGTGGCCTACGTCATCAAGTTCACTGCTCTGCCACGTCGTCACTAAGCCTATGTATGTTATTTGTTTAAATAAATATTTATCTTATTCATATATTTGGTGTGTTTATTTTTATACCAATGAAAAACAAAAATCAAACGAATGTATTTCGTTTATAATGCTTGTGTGGAAATTACCCTTCTATAAATAACGCTAAAATTAGAACGTAGAAGGTGCATTCCAGAGAAAAGTAGTCCAGGGTCCTTAGTGCAGATGAACTCCGAAAGAATTTTTTTTTACTAAGAAATCAAACGAATATTTAATTCAATCAACATCGTTATTAAGTCATCGCTTTAAAAGCTGTTAAATGATAAGGCATTGATAATAATAAAAAAAACGTAAAGGGGTATTTCAATAAAATCTCCAAAATCCTAAATCATTGGAAAGGAGTGGGCACTAATCCACAACAAAATGGGTTCAAATTGACATTCCACTATCTGCTATTGTCACAAAAAGCGGGTCACCAGTTCGAACGAAACAAGTCGATCTTTGAAGATAGACATTACTGAAAAAGTCTTTGTTAATTTGTCTGGAATTCCCCATTGCCGTATTTTATACAGTATATATAATCGAGTACCAATAAATCGTCCCATAAGAAAATGATGTTAGAAATTGCCTGCAAGTGCAAAGAAGTAAACCGATCATTTCATCAACTTGATAAACAAACTGCTGATGATGTCTTAAAGAAAGAATTCGAAAAGTCATCCCACAAAAATAGATCGTAGCTGACTATTAATTAAACTTCTTTCATTCATATGTCGATTCAATATATCCATGTGAACTCGAAATAAAACACTCGTCCAGTTCTGCTTCATACTTGCATTCCACTTTTTTGACACACTGTTTTTCCTTATAATAGCTCTAAAACTTCATTGTTATTTCGGATTTCAAACATTTCGGTTGAGCATCCCTGAAGAGGCATTATTTGTCGAAATGCGCATCAGGTGCATCAAAATTGATACCGTATAAGTTTTACATTGAAAGTAAATACTAACGGTAAACTAACAACTCAACTTTATAACAAACTGGATGATTTCAGCTTTTCTATCGTGAACTTCACATATCTATATGCAGCAGTATTCCATGATCACCTGCATATGGTGTATATATATCTCAACTGATTCGATACGCAAGAGCTTGTTCTGTTTATGGTCAGTTTTTAAATCGAGTCAGGCTGCTGACAAACAAGTTGATGGTGCAGTTTCGTTCAAAGTCAGCATTTCACCAATTACACGGTCGTTATAACGATCTAGTTTGCCAATACATCTTGACCAGGCAAACGGAGTCATCCGCGGTCAAAATTAGTGTGCCAAGAACGGCCTAACAATTGGTATGAAACACGTCAGACAGCATTTGACCTAATGATAGGTTGTACATATGTTGACGAACTAGATCGTTATAACGACCATAGAATTTGCGAAATGCTGACTTCAATCAAGATTGTTGATACCCCTATACCATCAACTTGTTTGCCAGTAGCTTACCTCAATTTAAGAACTGACTATACGCAGAATAAACCCTTGCGTATCGAATCAGTTGAGAGATATGAACACCATATGCAGGTGATACTTGAATATTGATACATAAATATGAGAAGTCGACGATGGAGAAGCTGAAACCATCCCGTTTATCATGCAGTCGAGTTATCAGTTTGTCGTTAATATCTATTTTCAATAAAATATCTAAGTATGAAGCAGAAATCGACGACTCTGTGGTGTCGTCTATATCGAGATCACAGGGATATATCGAATCGACATATGAATGAAAGTTATTATTGTTAATAGACAAAACGTCGTCGATATATCTAAATGTCGAATTGAAAGTCAGCAATATTTGTTCTTCTCCCGTATAAGTTTTTGAATGAATTCTGCTTCATATCAATATAAAAACAGGTCAGCTAACAAAGGAGTACAATTCGTGCCCATGGGAATTCCAACAGACTCTTAGAAGACCTGATCACCAAAGAGCATGAATATATTGTCAATGAGGAACTCTAGCATTTTTTAAATTTCCACTTCAGGGTACTTGTGTGTGGAATCAGAATGGTGTTTAACAAAGTAAGTTTTTGGATGACTGATCACTAGATATGAATATTTCCGTTGTACATTTTTGTTGAAGAATCAACTGTCTATGTCAAAAAGTCTAGTCTTTAATCTATCGTGAGAAATGGTCGTGTATAGTGTTGACAAGTCATAGGTTTTGATGTTATTGATTTTGGAAAAGTTTTGCGATTTCCAGTTTACTAAAAGTTCTTTAGAATTGTTTAAAATCCACATTTAATTAACACCACTTCTGGAATATGTAGTCGTACAGTAAGTTCGAAGTTTCTCCTTCACAGTTGTTAATATTTTCGTGAGGAGCAAAGATAGGGGATTGGTAGAGCACTTACTGGATCCAGCAATGTATCTTTGTTTTCAAGGGTTTTATGTAGTTTAGGAATCCAGTAAAGGTACGGTAACTCATATTCATTAGACCCATTGACTGGGATATTAAATGTGTCTAAAACTGAAGCATGGCTTTGAAGAATTTCATCTTTTGAAAGGGCAGTTGGAGTATAAGTACGATTATCCAAAGTGGAATGAATGCCAAGTTCGTTTAAAATACAGTTGTAATAATGAGCCTTACAAACAAAGACAATATTGTTACAAGCTTTGTCAGCTGGAACTGAAACACTTTCCTCATGTAACCTATCTAATTGTTTTATCGCTTCTGCTTTATTAAACACAGAAGAATAGATGATACGTGCTTTTGTTTTCATGTGTCGAATGCGGGATTTTAATATTCCTCTTATCGTTTTAACCCATTCTGACAATGTATCAAGTTTTACTTTTTCATATTTAGTCCATCGTTTGGCATAATCTTCGAAAGAATTCATAAAAGAGATGAAGTTCTGTTGCCAATTAAAAGACCGAGGTTCTCTGTATTTAGGACCGTTTAGAATAAGTGATTTTTGAGGTCCTCATTTTCAACTATATCAACATCACCAGTAATGACAAGTCCAGCTGGGCTATTGTTGAAAGCAAAAGAAAATGAAGAACACGTTTTTGGATTGCGTATAAGATGGTTTATATCTAGGCACTGCAGAGTTTGTTTATAATTAAAAAGTTTAGATGCAATAGTAGAAGTAAAGCTTTAGGAAATACAGGGTGTAGACTTGAACTTGAAATAAGTTGAAATACATGACTGAACTCCTTTATGTCGAAAAATGTTGCTTATGTTGACGGTATCTATTCCTTTGTTTGTAAATTTGAGGTTGAGGATCTGGCGACATGATTTAGAGGGAATATAATCAATGACCCGTGCTGGTGTAAAGAGCCTGTGATAGGCAACATCCATCATCATAGAGTTCAGTCTATATTCAGGTGTTGAAAAATCCAAGTATAGACTAGCTGTAGTTTCTTCAAATAACGTGTTTAAAACTCTCAATGGAATAGAGTAAAGTTTTGTACGAATATGATGTGGACCTAATTGTCTGTTGACGTAAGGCAAAACTGAATCAAACGTAACATCATTCATACTTTGTCTTTTATATGAACGATGTCCATGACTGCGCTTTCGTCTTTGAGTATTGGGAAAGAATCCCATCACATTCACGTTATTTCCTTGTGGACTAGTCAAATTTCCCACATCATATACATTACCATTGCATCCTTATGGAAATACTGTGCCTAAGGTCCAGGGCTGAGTTTTACTAAACTTCGTAAGTTCAAGATTTCATCGTAACCTTAACTTACGATGAAAATCCGTCTTATCAAACTTCATAACTTGATCTTTTATATGAATGATGTTCATGACTGCATTTGGGTATTAGGAAAGAGTCCAATCACATTCACGTTATTTCCTTGTGGACTAGTCAAATTTCCCACATCATATACATTATCATTGCATCCATATGGAAATGCAGTGCCTAGGGTCATGATCCAGTGATATTCTCGTTGCTACGGAAAGGGGTGCTTAATGTTGGATTGTTTGTGTGATGGTAAATTTTTTCTAAAATCATTACCCTCATGGACAAGATGGAGTGGTCCGTTGCATTAAAATGCGTGTAAAGAAGTTGGTTACCACCATTATTAATTTGAAATATATGACCCGATATTCTTTTATTAAGTGAACCCTTGGTTTCTCCCACATAAATTAAGCCACACAGGTTACCCTCAATGGCGTAGACAACGTTAGAAGATTTACAAGTCAGATTATCAAAGGTTTTGGTACAGAAACTACGTCCAGTTAGATTACTACTAAATGAATTTCTAGTGATCAGTATATCACAAGTTTTGCAATTTTTGCAGAACATTTTGAGGTTGAACACATGGGGTCTGAAAAGGAATTATCAAAAATATCTCTTAAAGGAACATAACAGTATTTAATTTGGGTTTAAGAATTGTGATTTCTGTACCAAAGCTGACAATCTGACGATTTTACATACGACAAATCTTTGATATCTTGAAGGATAATCCGAGGGACACCAACCGATCTGTAGGAGCCTGTGTCCCTTATAGACTTCACAGAGTGACACCTTTTGATACTGGGCGACGTGTCAGCCAGTATTGTTTCGTTATTGTTTATATTCATGAAGGAACATATATCGAGCGACAAGTGTCCTCGGGGACAGACTGTCCACCAGCAGAGATACAAACTCGATGGTTAAATACAAGGTGAAGATAACGAACAGTGATCAATCTCATAACTCCTACAAGCAATACAAAATAGAAAGTTGGGCAAACACGGACCCCTGGACATACCAGAGGTGGGATCAGGTGCCTAGAAGGAGTAAGCACCCCCTGTTGACCGGTCACACCCGCCGTGAGCCCCATATCCTGATCAGGTAAACGGAGTTATCCACAGTCAAAATCAATGTGCCAAGAACGGCTTAACAATCGGTATGAAACAAGCCAGACAGCATTTGACCCAATGCGAGGTTGCATTGACGAACTAGATCATTATAGCGACCATAGAATTTGCGAAATACTGACTTTAATCGAGACTGTTGAAACCCCTAAACCATCAACTTGTTTGTCAGTAGCTTACCTCGATTTAAAAGCTGACTCTAGCAAGAACAAACTCTTGCATATCGAATCAGTTGATATATATATATATATATATATATATATATATATATATATATATATATATCATCTTTTCACATTATTTCTGAATGAATTTCATGCTCTCTTCACTTAATCCAATATAGCATTGTTTAATTTAATGAGTGTGCTTGTGCGCTCAGATAAAAATTAAACATACTCTACATGTATATACTAGGTATATATACACTTAGGTATAGCTTCATGTATCCATGCGTCATGTACATAATTAACATTCACTTATTTTAGATGAAAAGAATTCAATTCAATCCAAATATGATTAACAAAAACCAAATGCTGAATGATAGAATTGAATGAATATGGGTTGCTCTACAATAATCAAATACAATTACACAAATCGTGTATTTTTAAAGTAATGTTATTTCATTTGGAAGCGGGGCTGAATTTAGCCTCAAAGTAACCGATTCCTTTCCTATACTCCTGAAGAGCAATTCTCTGTAACGACCAAAAAAATCTAAAGGGAACCGGCACGCGTGGTACATGTATCA
The DNA here is from genome assembly GCF_947568905.1 of Ostrea edulis. NCBI lineage: Eukaryota > Metazoa > Mollusca > Bivalvia > Ostreida > Ostreidae > Ostrea > Ostrea edulis. Next base: position 71,481,518 of record NC_079172.1, on the reverse strand, counting down.
GATTTTGATTAAACTTACAGATTAAAGAAAGTACCCCACAAAATGACAGAAATCAAACATATTTTATTATTGTGATGCATGGTTGCCATGGAAACCATGGTAGTGGATTTTGACCATTGGGGGTACTACAATTCATAGCTATAATTATAAAAACTTGCATGTTTACAAGCCCAATAACTAAATTAGCAGCAACTTTTTTTCTATTTTTGAAATCAGTATAGATAAATTAACATATCATAAGGACCCCATTGGAAATAAGCTATATGGATTCCATGGGTTGACACTGTGCTCTTAAAGTCAAATAGCTGTTAAAATTTACCTTTTTATCTTATGTATTTAACAACAACTTTTGCTTTAACTATGTGTTCCTCTGTGATATTGTCTTGTATTTATAGTGTATATATACCTATTCCTAAATAAATAAACTAAACTAAACTAAAGTTGAAAATTCACATAAGTTTGAGTTTTATCATTAACAACGAATTAGCTAACGTTGTTATGGAAACATATCTCAACGGCTCATTGCCATTGTTTGCCACCTATACACAAGAAAAGTCAGCACATTACAGCACTATGAATATTATAGTTGTATAAAACTAACCTCAGTATTGCATGTTATGAAATAAAATCAGTGGGCAAATCATATACCAAAATTCTATAAATAAAGAAAAATGCATAACATTCAAATTTTCAAATTTCCCTCTGTATTATAGTTTGAATACACATAATCACAACACTATCTTATCAAAATGATTGATTACTAATTTTTGAATAATGAAATTGATATAAAGAAATAAAAATATAGCTTATAAAACGGTTGCTATGGCAACAAAACTCTTGAAAAAACCCAATATAAATATGTCTAATATTGAATTGAAAAACCAGCCAGTTTCAGCAATTGGAATATTTAAATTCAACTTAAGATAAAATTCAATTCAGAATTGCAGGTATCAACATATCAATTGGATTTTTTTTTTTTTTTTACAAATTCATATTTTCCATGCCAAATTTCTATCATAAAATTTCATTTGCCCATTGATTTTTTTAATCTGCATTATATAACTTATTTTCCTTTTTCTTGAATTATATTTTATTATCTTTCATATGGCTGACTTTTTGCTCAGGAATTGGTCAAAGTACACAGTAAAACAGTTAAATTTTGGTAATTTGAGCCTGAATTATGAGCTGTGCTACAATAATGATACCATTTTCAGATACATTTACATATTGATAAAGATTGTAATTCATTTCAAAATTAAGGATTATCTCCCTTACGCATAGCTCTTATCCTTAGACGAATTTGACTCCACCTTTTTGGCAAACTGTTTTTTCCCTGTAATAGCTCTAAAACTTCATTGTTATTTCGGATTTCAAACATTTCGGTTGAGCATCACTGAAGAGACATTATTTATCGAAATGCGCATCTAGTGCATCAAAATTGGTACCCTATAAGTTTTTACATTATTTCTTTGTCTCAGCATGTAACATAAAATTCCTTGTCAAATATTTGTGATATTTTGATCTCAAGTGAAAATCTCCCAAAGGTCCAATTTTCTTGTTTTTTTCTATATAAATAGCCCGTTACTATGGAAACGAGTCACTTTTAAGAGTAAGTGTAACACTATCTTTTAAAGAGTTTATGTATTTCAATTGAATGATGACATTTATAGTGGACAAATTTTCAATGTGTGCCGCAATATTTTGGTCGTTACAGAGAATTGCTCCTAAAATGTAACAGCATACAAGTTTATACAAAAATCAAACACGACATATCGTCATTTTCTATATGTAACATTTGCTGTTTTATCTATAAGGGCTTTGGTAATTTATGTTTTCTATACTGATATATGCACTCAGAGAGATGGTCGTCATTAAGAATACAGTCAAAATGTTTTAAGTCCTTGCAAATTGTACATTGCAGACCGTGGTCTTCTTATCGATGTGATGCGAAATATATATTATAGAGTTATCCCGCTTTGTATGTCTCTTACAACGCAGAGAGAGAGAGAGAGAGAGAGAGAGAGAGAGAGAGAGAGAGAGAGAGAGAGAGAGAGAGAGAACCCTAGTGCATTATTTTGGTGAAAAATAGTTGCCTTGTTTACGGCTAACTCGGGCTCTTTTTTCATTAGATCCCAACGCATAACTTTGGAATAACAGTCTGACCAGTGGGAACAGCATGTGTAAGGATTGTGCGGTTTTTGTCCATAAGCTAAATAAACGTGCTTTCCGGTGGGTTTTTTGACATTTTTGATGCGTCCCAGATGTTTTCCCACACACTGCATTCACACTTTCCTCTGGATCGTAGTAATTAAGCCAAGTCTCATCCGTGGTGATAATTCTGTTCAAAAATTCCTCTTGACCGGATCGATGCCGTTTGAGAAAATCGTTCGAACATGAAATCCTTTGTTTTTCTTCATCTTTTAAAATCTGAAGTATCCAACGTGCACATATTCTATGCCTTCCTAATTTATCCGATAGAATGCATTAAACAGACGATTTACGGATTCCCAAAATTTCTTCGAGCTCTCATAATTATATGGTCCAACGTGCTTTTCCCCGAATGGTGTCACCCAGCACCCCCGGTTTTGGTTGTTGAATTCTATTGACTTGCCTCTCTTTCCGTCCGTACTGTCTTCATTTCCTTTAGGAAAGAAATGTGGCAACTGAACACTAGTGAGCGAGAAACATTTTTTTTCGATTATGTCAATTTCAATATCTTATCTCTATTGGAGTCAACTGGAGTTGTGTACAAAATTTTATGACCTTCCGGTGCGCCGCCTTTGGCGCTTACATCGCCATTTTCTGTGGACATTCACACCTCCTAATTGTCGCACAATACTCCATAATTCATTTAAAGAACATGACCCACAATATGCCATTTTTGGCCTACCAAATTTGGAAAAATTAAAGAACACTTTAGAATAAATCTAAGATTATATTTTTTATCCATAACATGAGCCAAGTTGTATTGCGCAATCGTTTCCTCACACCGGATGTTTAAAGCACTCAAGTAAATGCCCAAACCTACCGCAGTTTCACGTTTTCCGGGAAAATCGCATAAATTTGCCAACTTCAGTCTATAAATTAACATGGGCCGCATTACTCACGACTCAATTTTGTAAACTAAAATTAAAATGCAAAGTTAGATTAACACTTTCCATCAAAAAAATTAACTCGTAAGCAATGCGGCCATGTCGAAAAAAAAATAATAACGAAAATGTCGTCTGGAAACGTCAGATTCCAAGGAAGTCAATACATACACCTAACACAGTTGATACGACTCAAAAAGAAACAGCAAAATGTTCTTATATATTTTTTTAAAATAAAAAATCAATATCTAAACAAGTAAATATGAGAGTCATGGCCTATGGAATACCCTAGTTAGAATAATCTGTGTCTCGGGACAGGCCCTCACCACAATCGGTGCCGTAGGACATTATCATTTTAACGATAGAACATTCTCTCTAGGAATACCCCAGTAAACATTTCAATTAAACAGGCCCAGCATGTACACATGTATTACGCATGGAGATGTGCGATATATATTCAGACAGTATGATCTATCGTATGAATTTGTCCATTGGTTCTCATAATTTTTACAAATTATGTAGATCTACGTTTAATTAATATAGGCTACAGTTCAAAGTTTCTTATAAAATATTAAGTCTGTCAATCATAACTGTAAAGTTGTAGCAACGTGTTACACTAACAAATATCCGAATATTACGGCAATGTCAAACACGGCTGTAAGCTCTATCTATTTTACATTTGTACTTGAACGCACAATATTCATACATCGAAAGTATCGTTTTGTTTTCAAGTTCAACTATTTAAGTTCGTGAATTCATAATTCCCTTGTATATACGTGGAAAGACACCTACGAAAACACACAGAAAGTTTGTTTTTAATGAAGTAGTTCAATTTAAATACATATCAAAATGTATCTTGTTAAATAATATTTGACATAACTTGTGTTGAAATGTAGAGTATTCTCTTAATTATATTTACTTTTTTTCGGTTGAAGGGCAATAACTCTAAATGGAAAACAGTTTACTAGTGGAGGATCCTAGTTTTTTTCTTTCGTTTTGTTTTATATATACACACGAAAATCAAACGCTTTAATTGATTTTAGAATTTTTATTTTGTGCTATAGACAAAATTGATATTGAAAAGATATGTTTTAAATGTTAGAAAAAAAAAAATCTATAAAGGTGAAACGGCAACCCCCCACCCCCCGAAAATGTATTACAATACTACTGATAATTTTTCTATTATTTATATTATTTTATGTATGGAGATGTGCATGGTTTTTGCACCAGTTTTCTTTTTGGATTAGGAAAATGGTTTACTTTTTCCTTAAAAAAGGACTTTGGAAGGGTCCATTAAACAGACCCAGGTTGGGAGATTTCAGGCTCTCATGGACTTAATTTCCGTGGAAACGAGGGGGTTATTTATATTCGGTCTTTCCTACCCCGGGATAGGAAAGACCGAATATAAATAACTTCCTCGTTTCCACAGAAATTTACATGGACTACATAATAGAAATAAATTAACCATGTAATATACATTGTTGTAAACCCCATACCCCCTCTATATGTCACACTGACATTAATCAACAAAACATTTGAAGATACACATTTTCAGTTTATTAGTGGAAAAAAAATAATTCCAAGTTTTTGAATACAATTTATTAATTGATTCACCAAGCATTAATTAACAAGTTAATTGATTTATAATTAGATTTTAGGAAAAATAACCTAGGCTAATGGGTTTTAACATGAAGATAAGATTTTCATCCAACCCAAATTGTATATCTTAATTACATGTATATGACATAAATATTCCAGATATGCCAAGGAGTGGTCCCTAATTCTTTCTCTGTTTCAACTGTCCATGGAGAGTAAAACCAAAACACAGATCCAGGATTTCAAAGAAATATAGGTCAGTGATCACCACTCTGATAGGGAGGGCACCATCTGATCATGATTTTCTGTGCAATATATGCCAGAGTGTGTGTGTTGCTCCCATATTAAACAGAAGAATATCAAGTTGGTTAGGCAACAGATTCAAGACAGTCCAGCACCACCACCAGCAGCAGCAGTTCTTCCAATTAGTCCCCCTTCTGTATCACTCCCATCCCCATGTACATCAAGAGGGCACACTTCATGCTGTATCTGCGAGTGACCAGGTCCAAATTTAGTTGTAGTACCAGTAGGAGTAAGGCATGAAATCTTCATTTCAAAAGAGGCCATCATTCCTGCCGGCGCTCGCTTCTGTACAAATCACCTACAACAAGACATAGAAGAACTTGAACCTATTGCCGACAACACCATGTTCAACAAAACAGGAGTGACATAATTAATCAAACAAGTTTTTGAGAGCTGAAGTTTTGAGAAAAGAGAAATTAAGGTTGGATTTTGACAACAGTGAAAGTCTAACAGTGAGCATCAGAATCTCCTGGGAACCCCTAAAGCTGCTTTTGAGGACTTGCTGACATATGTAAACCTGTAGAATATGGAAACTTGTGCTAAATAAAAGCTTTATAACCTTTCTACCAGTGATGTATTTGTTGACAATAAAAAGGGTATTTGATTTTAGCAGAATAATTACTTATTATTAACTACTAGTATTATCATTATGATACTTAACTGGCAAATAACAAACAACAAACATGATTTGTAAATGTTACTTCCTGTATAGATCTACATGATGCTTCTATTTTGGGAACATTATGAAAATAGGCCAATTTAGATTATTTCTCATTCTGTGGCATTTACAAGCATGTATACATTACATGTAAATGCAATATAATCCAAACAATTTAAAACTACAGTGCCTTAGGATATATCCTATTTCAAATATGTATCTAGATGTAATTCTATTCAAATCTATATTAATGCCTGGAAGATTTTTAGATCACAGCTCATGAATTACGTTCTGTCAGTCAATAATGTATTGCACAAACATTTAAAAAAAATTGTTGGTTAAAAGACCTCAGTATATTTACATGATTAATACGTATAGGAATATACAATTATTGATCAAGATAAATACAGTAAAATTTATACAGTATCATTTCTCAAATCGTATTTTCAGAGTCAATAATATACTGACTCTGATCCCCTATATCGGTGTTGTGTTGTTGTTATTCACGCTATGAAATCTACATGTACATGTAACAAAAAGATCATTTGATACTTACTATTAGGTGTCTACAGTAATTTTCCTTTAATCAGGTTTCACAGCAAATGCTCGTTGAACGTGTAATTCCGAGTAAATTCGAATTGAACATGTTTTGACGAGACGCGGTGTCAACTTATTTCGTTACCATTGCTTTCGATACTCGGTCGTTTTAATACTCAAAAAAAAAAAAAAAAAAAAAAAGGAAGAAAGAAAGAAAACAAAAAAACCCAAAACTATGGAATATGATATGAAACAGAATTGTTCCAATGATTCACTTCTTTCACCATGTAAATAAACTACATACTATATTTATTCTTCTTATTTCAGTATTTTAAAATTCAAGTAAAAATAATTTAAAAGTAAAGTTGAACAATCACGGCTTTGAACATCATTTCCAAAATATTTATTTCTATTTCCCAAATTTGGTCAAAAATGCTTATTATGATCATTGAATAAACCATTCTAGCTATTTGAGTGCATATAACTTGATATATTCAGAGATTTATTGGTTCATGTACATTGTACATGGTCATTGGAGGTTTATTGTTGTGACGTGTATCCCGAAATGTTAATTTTTTAACATTAAATACCACAATATTTAACGTCATATTAACAAAAAAGTATAGAATATATGAAAAAAAGAAAACATTTCTAGAAAGCCTATATCCCGAAGATTATTATATACAGAAATTATCAATATCCCAGGCTAGGCCATTTTTCATGGTTCGTGGGTCATGTTCTTTAACGTTATGATAATAACATTGTTCAAGTATATTAAATAAATATCTAAACAAAATTTCTAGATAAGAATTTGTTCCCATATATTAAACCAACAGTGTTCTTTTTTCGCCATTGTAGATCAATTTGAATTATTTCAATTCCTTATTTTGTACTTCTTGCTTTTCTATACTGAAATACCAGAGTTTCTCCGATTCAATGTCAATCAATTTTCAAACTTTAAAAAAAATCATATTAGAAATTGTTTTGTTTTTCATGCAATAAAAGTTTCATTTCTAAGAGACGTTAGATAACTGAGAAACGCCACTTGTCCACGGGATTTTGGGACAATTTCCCGTACTGTAGAATTTGGTATTTCACATGTTTCATATCCTTTCCACAGCCAGATATTGTGACCCCATGCGCTGGGTCCCTGGGAAGGATATCATAACGCATTTGAAATAGTTCGGAAGGGGAAGTTACATCCTATTGCTGTTAAAATTACAAAGAAAACTCAATAGAAAGGGGAGTAAAATTACATCCTGAAACCAAACATAGCACGTTTTTTTCGCGCATATTTTTTGTAGGACGTAGCCAATCGACAGTGTTTATAGATACGGTGGATGATATTTTGAAGAATGTATATTATCACCACCCCATTTCTCCTGTCGTCGAAATGATATTGCAGACCATTATCTGATTATTGAACAAACTAAAGATAAAGTCAGAATGGTATGTCGCATTCTCATGTCTTCTCTTTGAACACTATCTGGAGGACCTAAGACTTTAGTGTATGAGTTTTCAAGAGTGCTACACTGTGCTTTTCATTTCTACAATGAAATGATGTTTCACTTCACGTCAGTACATGTAACTTGTAGATTAATAGAAATATTCACAGAAGCAAGTTTACATAGTCATGACATTGAATAAAGAATGGAAGTACTTTTTCGCGAAATTGAAGAGTCCTTGATTTTATTGATTAAATTGTAAATATCAAGAAACCTTTTATGTACACTCATAAATTACATCCATCAATGATCTGGTATCTTTATTCAACTCGGTTTACAAACATGTTATATCATGTAACATGAAGATCTGCTTAATCTGTACAGTTCATCACTTTGGTCTTCTTTTTTGTTCAATAATTGGACGAACATTCAAAGAGACCTAACAATTATATCCCAAAATAGTCGTGTATGTTTTAAAAGTTCGACGCAGGAGACATATTTGATGGGTGAAAGAGAACTGGGTTTTCTCTCCCGCGGTTTCAAATTGTTCTCGTTATATTTTTTATGCAATCGAAATTTCAAAATGTAACACCAATAACATGAGTGTCATTGTCACTACGAAACCGAAACCAATTAAAGTTGTTCACAGTTTTATTCATACCAAGGGACCCTTGAACATCAGACCTCCTCCATGTTTGCTGACTAGTTTGCTCACACTCTTTCACATTGATATTTAAGGTAATCAGATATTGAATATACAATTTTCCTATCGGTATTATTTAATCTTTTATTCTTGCTTTGAATGGGGTGTTTGCATAATATAGTCACATTCGTCTCAGTAAATATATAGCTTTAGAAGAATCCCTCCAGCTAGGGAGTTGTTTTCCTAATGGGGTAAATCCCGATAAAAGAAGCCAAATAAACCCTTATACATGTACAGGCTTTATATCACGTTTTGTCAAACATATTCGTTGCTCTTGAAAATTGTGTTCGTTTTGGGACATGGAAAAAAATATCGGCAACAAAATAGATTTGTGAAAATTGATGTGTTGATTTATACATACCTGTATTTTGAACAACATTGTATTTCCACAATATTTGTTTTGTTAGTAATAAATCTTTGTTGTTTCATTGTATCGTTATTATGATACTTCTCAATATTCGGAATTTAAAATATCTTGTCTGCAAACAAAACAAAATTTTAGCATTCCTGAATTTTTTTTTTATAAAAAATTCATTGATTGATAGTTCGTACCACCCCTTCGATGGTGACATTATGCTTTATACGAGGTGCTTATACAAATCACTAAATAAAATTTCAGCGTAAAGAGCCATCTGCAATATCTTTATTTGATATATATACATGTACATGACCTCAATCTTTTCAATGTAAATAATTTCCATGAAGCATGCAAGTATCAATGAAGGCTTTCACATTAAAGTAATTCTCTATCAATGAACAATTTAACGACAAATTATAATTATTTGGTCCAGTATATTCTCCACGTCAGTACCTGATAGTAAGCCTGATTTATAAGCATATTTAGTGCATCACTAGTTGGAGAAATATGCTTAAGGCGCTTTGATTTTCCATGCCATATCGATAGATAATATATGTGATGTCCATTTGACAAGACAAATGTTATTAAAAACGAAGATAACGTACAGCGATCAATTTTACATGTATTAATGTTAATAAGTTTATAGTTTGCGATACACCTATTACGGCTAAACTGGAAGCCGTCGCAAAGTCTCTAATTCCTAATGAGATGTTTTTATCATGGCTGGGTTTTACAGAGTATTTTCTCCAAAGTTTTCTTCAATACTTGGTCCACTTACCAACCTATAGTAAAAGTGGTTAGATTTGAATAGACAAAGGACTGATTAATTAATTTGTCCTTATGAGTAGTTCAGTTCTTTCATCCTTCGATTTTTCTAAGCAATTTAAGCGTAGCAATGTAGCATTCGGAGTTGCTTTGAATCAAGAAGATAGTGATACTGTAGATAAAATGTCAGCAAAATAAGTTTACATGTACCATTGAAAGAGATCTAGAATGTTTTGATTTATTGTTATCTTTGTAACATTTTGATGGTTATTTATAACCGGTCGCGGTAGTTCAGTGGCAGAGAGTTCACTTCGTAGCAAGTGGCGGAAATCCAAATGTCATTCTATTTTATGGCAGCATTTTAAGGTGCTATCTTATTCTTCTATTTCATGATGTTTGTATTTAACAAGATTTATAAAAAGAAAATATAGGGAGATCCCAATGTCATTCTTGTTTACGTTGTCTGAGTTGTAGTTTTGATACTCGGGGATCTCCCTATAATAGGGGTTGTAAATAAGTTGTCAACTTCCTCAGTTCTCATCTAGAAATCACAATGTTTGAACAACAATACGTTCTCTGTTGTTAATTGCTGTCAAGAAAAATAAAAAAGCTATGGGGAAAACGGTTTCTACTAACAGTATTTTATATTATCATAAAAATGAAGGATATAGATGTTATTGTGCATCCAATTCTTATAACAGGTCGTGATATCTCAGTGACAGAGTGTTCGCTTCGTAACTGGGAGGTCATAAATTCGAGCCCCGATCGTGTCATAGCCGCGTCAAACCTAAAACGTAAACATAGGTAGTGATTGCATTGTTCGTGTCATATGGCGGCGCCAAACCTAAAAAAATTAAACATAGTGAGCAATTGCTCCCTCGCCAAACGTTCGGTATTTAAAAGTGAGAGTCATAGGTGTTTTGGATATGACCTTAAACGAACGTCCTGTGTCGCGACAGGCGTTGGTACGTTAAAAGAACTAACACTGCTACGGCCGTAAGTGCTAGACATAGTGGTACTTCACCTACAGCTGGTGACGTTTCGATATGAGTGAAAAATTCTGGACGGGACCCTCTCTGCTTACTAGATCGCACGCTTTAATGAGATCAAGAGAGACTGTCTCTGTTACCGACATTCCTCTTGTAGCTACCTGATAAAGAAAAACAAGTCGATCGTGTTGTAGTGTCTTGAAGTCCGCACTGCTTTTTGGGTAGACTCTTTGCTAGTAAAATGAGTATCTTCAGCAAACAGCTTCCCAACAATGCTGGGGATGGAAATACAGTTTTCTATCTTGTGACAATTTGGCGTCCCTCCTGTCTTGTGACATCTCACCTTCTCTTTATTAAAAAGAAGAGGATGTCATGCAGCTTTTTATAGACCCCCCTTTCACATTACTTCAGGACCTCTGAATGGATGTCATCCTCACCGGGTGTCTGTCGGAGGTAGGCAAGTGCAGGGCCTTGCTTATATCTTTCAACGTTTGCTATCAGCCAGGTTCTTCAAATTCTGATATCGCCTGTATCTGAGAGTAGGGCTGGAGTTAGTAGTCATCGACAGTCTGGCAATTGATGTATTCTACTGCAAGTTATCCGAAAGATTTCCAGGTTCCGTTCGCTTGGGTAGGCTTTCTATACAGCCATGGTGTAATCGTTTTCATTGATGACCGGTAGCATTTCCTCAGAGTAATCATCAAACCAATCTGCTGATTTACTGGTCTTGGCAAAGACTGACAATTATACCAGCATTCTTGATGTGGTCTCATTTTTCAGAGGCGTTAGTGTTACACAAGCCAGGAAGATGTTCTTCAAGCGTGCGTGAAAATTCTTCCACTTTTTCGTGTTTGTGTGTTTTATTGGTATCTATTAGAGGTCTGTCCTCCGATTCCTTATTACACAGTTTTGTACAGCAGTTCAACCTTATTGCACACACAGAAGTGGTCAACATCGCAATCAGCGCTCTAGTAGCTATCTGTGAGTTTGATATTGCAAAGATTGCAGTACCATATGAGAAACAAATGGAGATGAAGACAGTGTTTAAATTTGCTAAGGTGGCTCGTCTACAGGAGACTTTGTGATGCTTCTTTGTGTTGGAAAAATTGTGATACATACTAGGTCATGTTGACAGAAGAATTCTAACAAGCTCGTTTATCGTCCCAGTGCCTAACTGACTCAGAAATGTAAGTCAAAAGATATAATCAACTCTCACTCTGGCTTTGAAATCGCCAAAGATAAACAGTGCCTCCTTTTCAGGGATTCTGCTGATGTCCCTGGGGAAGACGGTGTCGGTGCATAAACACTGAAATGACCGACTGCCTTCTGATATGTGTTCTGTCTATGTTATGGAGGATATCTTGTTCATCAGTTTCACCGTTTATGCTGAAATCCGTCCATGCTTCCATTCTTTCTATTACCAATAATTCAAACAACCTTGAATATCCATTCCATACATCTAGCATACTAATATATTGTAACATACGTTGTTTCGTCAAGCTGAAAGATCGGGGATTTTATCGAGCAAGAAAGTATATTGAAACAACACGAGTTTATTGCTGATAAAACAATAGTGAATGCGAACATTTCTTTAATATCCACAGTGAAAATTTATTGAGCGGTAAGATCAAAAGTTCAACTAAAGCATCATTTTCTCAAGACTCCATTCTATCCCCTGAAAACTACAATTGCTGATCCATTTAGATTTGATATATCCCTGTGAACTCAAAATAAAAAACACCACAGAGTCCTCCACATCTGCTTCGTACCTAGATATTTTATTGAAAATAAATACTAACGGCAAACTTACAACTCAACTTTATGACAAACAGGATGGTTTCGGCTTTTCCATTGTCAGCTTCCCATATTTATGTAGCAATATTCTATCATCACACGCATACGATGTTTTGAACCATATCTCTCAACTGATTCGATACGCAGAAGCTTGTTCTGCGTACGATCATATTTTGAATTGAGGCAGCTATTGGCAAACAAGTTGAAAGAGGTTTCAACAGCCTCGTTCAAAGTAAGCATTTCGCCAATTCTAAGGTCATTATATTGACCTAGTTTGTCAATACAACCTACCATTGGGTCACGTGCTGTCTGACGTATGTTATACCGATAGTTAGACCATTCTTGGTACACTGATTTGACTACGGATTGCTCCGTTCATCTGATCAAGATATAAGGCTCACGACGGATTTGGTCAGTCGACAGGGAATGCTTATTCCACCTAGGCACCTGATCCCGCGGGAACACGGGTTAGAATATGTCCTCGGTACCCTTTCCTTGTTGTAAGAGGCTAATAAAATGGGTGGTCCATCGGATGAATCTACAAACCACCGGTAGATCTCGTACATAAACTGTATAATTATGTTTGTTTTGATACAATAATGCTATATTTTTAATTATGTATTTATTTTTGAATTTACAACTTTATACATTCAATAACAAGCGACAATTGGATAATCTTCATGATCTGTTTCATGGGGTTTAATTCAATATGAGACTACTTAATTTCTGTATGGGTGCAACATTGCATGGCGTATTATAACCGCCACACGCCAATTTGCCGTGGCTCGGCTTTACGCTAAGGCAAATGAAGCAAAATGACGTTTTACAAGATACACATAACACTTCCTTACATTGCTCAGCATGTTCAATTAATAACATACAATTGGGACACAATCTTAAAGAAGGAACATTTGGAACATTGGAATACTGAACTGTTATTTTTTCACAATTATTGAGAATTTCTTGAACTTGTGATGCTTGTGTTGGATTAAGGTGTCCATCCCCACAGTTGTGATCGAAGGTCCAAGCGTCTAAACAAAACCAACAAAACACAAAATTAATTCCTTTGAATTTGGAACAATTATTACACCGAACCATTGGTGATTTTGCAGAGTATCTTTTGCATAAGACTCCACACGTAGGACAATTTTTACACGATGGATCTTTGTGACGTTTATTTAATTTCAGTCTCTGTTTGTAAAAACATGCTTCGTATTTGTTCATCATAGAGTTTTTCACAATTTCTCCCACTTCCCACGTTTTACCACAATTGGTCTCAAAACAGTATATATCACTTTTGAATTGAAGAATTTGTATGGAGACGTACTGGAAGAGGTTTTCTGGTGCTGAATAATAGAAAAAAAAGTTTGTTTAATCAATGAACATTTAATAAATAATTTAGAGAAAACATTCAGAAAATACAAATTAAAAAAAAGTTAAAAGTTATAAATGGTGCAACGGTAATTCCATTATTAATCCCGATCATGTAACATTATTATATGACTTGTTTTGTTAAGTTTTATAATGTAGTTTGAACTTTTATCATAGTTTGAATTTATACAACTTTTCCTGTCCAAATTCCACTTAAAAATACATGACTTTATTGTAAACATTTTAGATCGTGGAAAAAGGGCACATTCGTCATATCACACACACGCACGCACGCACGCACGCACGCAGGCAGGCAGGCAGGCAGGCACGCACGCACGCACGCACGCACGCACGCACGCACGCACGCACACACACACACACACACACACACACACACACACACACACACACACACACACACACACACACATACGTTTTGTGTTACAAGAGTTTGTTGCAGAGCGATGCGATTTTTACTGTAATTGCTGATGCTATTATAATAGCCGCTATATTTGTATCCAATGCGATCGCTATTGTAATTTTGAATAGTGGCAATTGACAACACCTTACGGCCATATCAAAGGGTAAATAAAAATAACACATGAAGATCATAACATGAAATTCAAATTATTGAAAATAATCAGCACGTACATGTACTCTATATGCTTGTGCTAAAGTATTGACACACGTAGTTCTTTGTGCAGCCTAATAAATAAAAGATGGACGTATGTCAGCGATATCATTGTTTTTCGCATTGTGTATATCATAATTCATATATTGCACACTATTAAAAATTTCAATCTTACAAATACCAGCCAGTTATAATATTAATTGCAATGTATCAACAGTCAAACATAATTGTAATATACGCAACAGACCACACACGATTGTTATGATATGCAATAAATGTCCCTATATCTATTACATGTATAGGTTGTTAATAGAATAGATGCAGATGACAAGTATGACATATAACAACAATATATATCAAAACTGAAAATATAGCAACTGTTGAAATTGTGTAATATTTCAACCAGCATACACAGAGAAAACACTTGGGTTGAAAAAGATGTGTACAAATCTCTCTCTCTCTCTCTCTCTCTCTCTCTCTCTCTCTCTCTCTCTCTCTCTCTCTCTCTACGGACTATATACGGTACTTATTGCATGTCCACATGACATCTTTATACGTGTATCCTCTTCGTTTGGGTTAGTAATATCTGGATCAGCCGTGATTACAGAGTGCATAGCGGAAGGAAGGTCAGTTGCACTTCTGTTTTCTTCATGCAGAACCACAGCGATCGGGAATGATAAACATTCGACAGACATTTGGTTTAAATGAGGAACATACGAACATTCGTCAATTATATCTACGCTATTTTTACTGCACTGGTGCTGTTTAGCAATCTCAACCTTCAATTCCATCACCGTCTTTACCTAAAACATATTTGAAAAAGCGATTGAAAAATCAGCACAATACGTACATGTAGATCGAAAATTGATGGAATGTGCTCAAAATACATATCTTTATACCTTTCTGACGAAATACTGATGTTTCTCAGATAACATTATGTATGATAGGTGCCCCACAGGTGGCAATACAAATTTAGGGATCCTCAAGGTACTCTCCTGTACAAAATATATATTTTAAAATGATTGCAAGAAAATCATGTTTTAAAAGAAAAGCCAAGAACTCCACAAGGCGTGGCATATTTCTTCACTATGAGTGTCAACAACCTTTTTTCTTTGAAATCCCCTAGTGACCTTCACCTTTTGACTCCAAATTCAATACGGTTCTTCCTCTTTTGATAACAAAGTTACATGTGAAGTATCAAATTAATCGAGAAAAATATGTGGCCTGCATAATGTCTACAAGCTTTCTCAATGAAATCCCGTAGTGACCCTGGTCTTTGACCTTTCGACCCCAAAAGCAATACGATTCTTCTTCTATTGATACAAAAGTTAAAAATCAATGGACAAAAATTAAACGTAGACTTTAGAGTGTATGCGAGCTTTTCTATGGTACTTTGACCGTTTACCAAAATCAATAGTGTTCATCCTCTCATATGGCACAAAAATGTGTCCTGTGGAATGTCTACAAGGTCAGTGTTTTATGCATACACACAACCACACATGAACGGACCCGTTGCTAAATCCCCTTTTACAATGAATATCGAGGTGATAATAAACGTCTGAATACTAGCCTGGTGGGAAAAAGAAGAGAGAGAGAGAGAGAGAGAGAGAGAGAGAGAGAGAGAGAGAGAGAGAGAGAGAGAGAGAGAGTTGGTATTGTCCAATTATGATACATTTACAGTATTCAACCTAGAAATCGGAGGCAACAGAATTTGCGCCTACACGTATGAGGCTGACAATCATCGCTACTTGATGACACTAAGTATGTCTTAGGCTCGAAAAAATTAGATTCTACTGATGTAACAACGTAGTCTTTGATTGTTTTGCGACTGCTTTTGCAACCAGGTATCAATATTATTTGTTTGTCTTTGAAATTTGAAAAGAACTCGTCATTCGTACATTTTTTTTCTTTGTCGGTCGCATGTTAAGTGAATGAATGAATCATAATGTTGTAACGAATTTGTATACCATTGTTAATTTAGGACTAGTGTCAGCCGTGTCACCTTCTATCTGTACACACCGTATCAGTATCTTCCACTTGATTTTGGATCTATAGTTAACTATAACTTGGATACGACTTACAAAGCATGTTTTACACTCTATAAATATGTTACATGCAAGTCGTGGCAAGAGTAGTCGCAAAAGAAGCCATGCGGAAACGTGAAGTGCCGAATAGATCGACTGAGCTGATACATTTTAATGGGTCTGAGGAATAATGCATTAATAATTTCAGACATGTACAGTCAAATTGAGAAAAGGACTCACCTCCATAACTTTTCCTTTCATCAAAATAATTCCTCTTACTCATGAATTTGTCGTCTTCAATGTATTAATTGAATTGTCTCTCATTCCTAGTATTGCAGAACCAGTTAAATATTTCACAATCAACGATTTGTGATTGTGCATGATGTACATTAACGAAGACCCGTCCATTTGAAACAATTCACATAGACGCGGATCAGATTTTGTTATAATTTAGCAGAATCTATTCACAAAGAAATAATTCAGTTGAAAAGTAAATAACGGAATGAACACTCCTTTAAACGGAATTAACCACACAGACGGTATAATGCACACGTAAGGAGTACAAACATAATAATTAAAAAGCCTCAGAGAACCGCTTGTAAAGGAATAAGAGTACAACATTTCCGGATGTTTATACCGGATGATGGTTATCCAAAGTAGAGGAGCGGTATAAATGTATAGGTATTACGTGATTTGCCAAAATCAAAAATAGAATTATTTCCAATTGAAAGAAATATTATAAGACTAGTATTTAAATCAACTCTCAGGATGAAAATGATTATTATTGCACGAGATAAATGACTAGAGAAATTAGAGTTTCAATCATTGCGGATTGTTTTATATTATCAAGAGGTACAAATGTATACTATGCTACTCTATGTATGTCTTATCAACGTTTGGAATGCACATTTATATGTTGGTGAATATTTGTCTCAAATCAATATCGTAAAATATCGAGTTCTTTGGAAAATAAATTGTAAACAGTATACAAATTTTGTAACTATATAGGAATTGCAGCCGTTCGAATTAGTCAGTGCAAGCATGATTAATATTTTGTCGAGCTGATTAAAATAAAATTATCTATCAATCATGGAATGCATTACGTTCTGGGATCATAATGCCGGACTAAGTCCAGGATGAGAAAAAATAAATCCCAACTTTAAAATATAATGATCACTCGTCCCTGTAATGTTTTTTTTTTTCTTCATTTTTTTTCAAACTTTACTCAAATAAATAAAGACTATATCTGGATTAGCTGCAAAACCGTGGCTCTCTGGGAAAGTATTGGGACATATTTAGACACATTTAATATCCCAGTCAATGGGTCAGATGGATCTGGGTTAAGATAGCTATACTCTTACAAAGATACATTGCTGGATCCAGTAAATGTTCTACCAAGCTCCTATATTTGCTCTTCACGAAAATATTAATAGATGTGAAGGAGAAACGTCGAACGTACTGTGCCACTACATATGACAGAAGTAGTGTTAATCAAATGTGGATTTTAAAAAAATTCTGAAGAACTTTAAGTAAACTTGAAATCGTAGAATTTTCTTCAAATCAACAACATTAAAACGTATGACTTTTCAACACTTAACACAGCCATTATTCCTCACGATAAATGAGAGAATATACTTTTTAACATCATAGACAGTAGCTTCGTCAATAAAAATGGAAAACGGAAATTTTCATATCTAGTGATCAGTCATCCAAAAAAAAAGTACTTTGTTAAACAACACTCGGATTCCACGCCCAAATACTCTGAAGTTGAAATAAAAAATATGCTGGAGTTCCTCGTTGACAAGATCTTCGTAGTCTTTGGTGATCAGGTCTTCCAACAATCTGTTGGAATTCCCATGGGCACGAATTGTGCTCCTTTGTTACCTGGCCTGTTTTTATACTCTTATGGAGAAGAATGTATTAATTTTTTTTAACTTACCCTTCCGCTGCTCAGCTGTTGTGATTTTTAAAATTTTTATTCACAAAGTATCACAATATAACTTAAAATGAAATCACACAATACTCAACATGACTAACATGATATTGTTGTTCTGAATAAGACCAAGGTCACAAGGTCATAGATCATGGTATATTTTGCCATAGGAAATCTTAAGACTATATACAAATTATGAAACTTCTATCTTAAATAATTTAGAATATATTGAATAGGTCAGATTTTTTATCAAAAAGTAGGTTAAACTTCCAGGTAAAAGCCCCAGGGTCAAACACCAAACTATAAAGAACGTATACACTAAACTTGGAAGCTTTACCTAAATAGTTTAAGAGATATTGATTAGGCAATGCAATTGTAAAAATATCCATACAAAATACTTCGTATAAAGTCCCAATGTGATTCATTTACATGTAACAGTGGGACTTTATCCGAAGTATTTTGTAGGGATATTTTTGTAATTGTATAAGAGTCAAATACAATTTAAGATTGTATATATCAATAATTTGAATCAAAAAGTCAAAATAAATCAAATGTTCGAATGTTAATATTATGGTCTTTTAATCCAAATATTAAATAACTAGAGAACTACGCGTAATAGTTGAAAACTGCGTCTAGGTTTGATATTTTGTTTTTAATATTGTAATAATACCACAACTGTCAAACTCCAAGGAACAGAATAATCTTACATCACAGAATAGATACCAATATGCTTCAAGTGATGCAATTCTACTGTATATACCAATTCTTTCTGAGCATATTTTATTCCAACATAAAGTGTATATAAGCTAAACACGATTTATATTATCTCCCACGAACTTGCATCTATATGTAATAGTCTCATAAAAAGTTAATTGACAGTCGTTGTTGAATCAATGTCAAATCAATGTACAGGCATTAGAATATTGCCTCTCATTACTGCATATAGCAGTCTTGTATATATGTACATATATGTCTATATTTGAGGGGGGTATCGGTCACGAGTTTGATGTTTGTGGGTGAACACATGATCAGACAGGCGAATTTATTATATTATGAAGCGGGTTTTATTCAAAAGCTTCTACACGAGTAGAAAAAATCTACTTCTGTGGCCTTCAACTCGACATTTAGATTTATCGACGACGTTTTATCTATTTTACAATAATTAGTTGCATTCATATCTCGATTCGATATATCCCTGAGAACTGGAGATGACATACAACACAGAGTCCGTCAAATCTGCTTCGTACCTAGATATCTTATTGCAAAAATAATATTAACGGCAAGTTTACAATTCAACTTTATGATATACGGGATAATTCCAACTTCTCCAGTCTCAACTTCTCATATTTATGTAGCAATATTCAATTATCACCTGCATGTAATTTTTATATTTCTCAACGGATTCGATACGCTAAGAGTTTGGTCTATGTATGATCAGTTTTTATACAGAGGCAGGCTACTGAAAAACAAGTTGATGTTACAAGGGTTTCAACAATCTCGTTTAAAGTCAATATTTTGCGAAATCTATGGTCGTTATAGTGATCTAGTTTGCCAATCCAACCTACCATAGGGTCAAACGTATCTGAAGGTGTTTCATACCGATTGTTAGACCATTCTTGGTACACTGATGTTGACTACGGATTACTCCGTTTACCTGATCAAGACATAGGAGACACGACGGTTGTGACCGGTTGACTGGGGACGCTTTCTCCTAGGCACCTAATCCCACTTCTGATGTGTCCAGGTGTCCGTGTTTGTCAAACTCTTTATTTTCTATTCCTTATAGGAGTTATGAAATTGCTCACTGTTCGTTATCTTCGCCTTTCACGAAGTTCTACCATCGATTTACTACATATATCAACATGATCAAGAACTCTTTGACTCATATAAGCAATACTAAAACTTTCATGCACGACGATCATTAATGCAAGGTGAAGATAACGAACAGTGATCAATCTCAATCTCAAAGAGGCCCGATACAATTAACCCAAATCTATTTTTTTGTATCAATAAAGCATTCGCGTAATAATGAAATTATATAATCAAACTAAAAATAGGGTATCGATACTGGTTTTTGAGAGGAAGAGTAAAAGATAAAAAAGGTATAAAAGTCTTTAATAGGATTTGAATCTATTCTCTTTACAGAAGTGGACAGGCATAGCCTAAATCCACTTATTGTCGCAAACCTTCATGTTCTGATTCTGGAAAATTCTGTTAATTATTTTCGACACATTCCATGCCCCAGATTTAGAATTATGAGTTTTCCCTAAGGAGGTAGAAATGAATCGAAAATCTAAAGTAGAAAAATTTGACAAAAAATTAGTAGATACGCATTTGGTTTCTTGGAAAAGTTTTTGACATCTTTAAAATCTGTATCCTTGTTAAAATCAACAGAAATATATGTTTAATGAAAAGTGAAATGATAAAAAGCTTTTCGAAGAACAACGTGCATGTTTTTTAAGTCTAGTTTGTCCATATTGTCCCACCTGTAGAGTTTCCATTTTTTTCTGCCGCCAATCGAGATTAAAAGATGGATTACTCATAATCTAAACCCGGGTGAGTTAGTAAATGATACACTGTACTTTAATTATGACAGCAGCATGTATTAATGTTAAAATTGTGAACATAAGTCCGTTATGACATACTTTCAGGCACATTTGAGTAGAAACGTCGGTCGAAGGGTAAACCGTAACCGGTACCGACATTCAAAGGTTTTCCAGGATCCAATCGAAACTCCTCGAATGTCTCGCACAATCGATATAGATCTATGTCGAGTGTACGATACATTCGAGGAGTTCGGATTGGAGTGGATGTAGGCTAAGCCTGTCCACTCCTCTAAAGAGAATGAATTTGATTGAACCCACTCTAGATAACAAACTACGTTGTAAGATAATCTCTCAATGCCCATCTCTAGTTAGTAACATCTTCTGACCGCCAATGGACATGCCCAGTCGATATTTAAAGATAACAAATGTAGTAGAATGAAAGATGCCACCCGTGAAACACTAAATATACGAATTAAACAGGTCACGAGCGAGACTGGTTTCGAGGCTCGAACAATAATATTCATCACATGGCACACCTGCGAGTCTTCATCAAAATCCTACAACAGAGTTCACAACAACAGCAAAAATTCTGAACAAAACATCTCTGCGAGTTCGTATTTATTTTCTCCTACACACCTTTGAGGTAAAAAGCAACCTATAAGTACCTAGACCTGCATTTTCTCTAAATCCGTCCTACAAGCACAAGTCCTAACAATGTTCATGTGAATGTTCCTTATAAAACTTGCAAAAACCAAGAGCTTATAGATAACTTGATCCATCTGTCCTTCGTCAACTTTCTCAGATCCTCTGAATTTCTGTCGACATCTGTGTTCAACAATTGCGTTTTCAATTTCAAGTAGGTATTAATGCCACGGTTTCCCCCATTACTGATTGCGACCAAATCACATCACGGATATAGTTCACTCCGCTTTTCTTGTCTTGAACTGAGTTGACGTTTTAATTACCTCTATTTTACACCTAATTTGTAGTTTTGTAACTTTCTAATTTAAATATTTACATTTCATATCATCTTAGATATTGTTCTTCATTGTTTATTTGATAAAAATCTAACGAACTCTATCTTGTGTTGTCCGATAGTTATTTCTGGTATCTGCTAAATAAGTAAGGAAGCTCGAGAAGAACACAAATCAAAATTGAAATATAAATATAAGAAATAAAATATCAAATTTATGAGTGTTATGAGGATATGACATGAAGTTTGTACGTGATCAAATCAACTATACAGCACATTGGGCGTTGTAAGATTCGATCACATTATCAACTTAATGTCATATTCCAATTTACACTAAAAATGATACCTTATTTCTTAAATAATAAATGGAGAAATATGTCGAACCAAACAAAAAACAAAAACCAAAAAAATATATAAAACCAACCCCCCCCCCCCCAAAAAAAAACAACAACAAAAAACAAAAAACCAAGACAATAAAGACTTTAAAACGTGTATCTATCAAGTTTTGATAGATAATTCATTTGAGGTAAACACAATTTAAAACAAATACATGTAACATTTTTTTCTAAAAATTCATAACTATATATAATATAATCATCACTTAGGAATGCTAAAGGTGTTTGTAAACGTGTTTATTACATTTACACGTACTTGTTCTTTTTACCACATGAAAAAAATCGACTATAAGAATTGTTATTCATTCTAGGAAGATGTTCAATTTGCGAGCAAAGTTTTAACGTTTTGTACAGGAGCCACCATACAAGGTTCATTAAATTTACCACACTGAAAATCTCCTTTCTCTGGCTTTATCTTTAAACATACGAAACAAAATTCCACTTTGCAGAAGTAACAAAACATCTGTTTACATGCATCATTTATTTCAATTAGCCTGAAACAACTCGGACACAGACGTCTTGACGGAACATTCTGAACGCTAGAATATCCAGCAGTTATTTTAGAACAATTATCTAAAACAATCTGAATTTCACACAGAGATAAAGCCTTTTGCTGGTCAAAACTGCATGCATGATCATGTCGCCATTCGTCCAAACAAACCCAGCAGAACATAAAGTTGATTCCATTTTTAGCACATAATTGGCAACGCACCATTGGAGTATACACATTCTGTTTCGTGCAATAACACCCGCATGTCGGACATTTCTTCACACCTGATACCTCTGTGTCGTTGATATAGTTCATGGTTTTCCTTTCTAGATAAAATTTCCTTTCGTCTTCGTTCAACAGACATTTTTCTGCTATCTCTGAAAATTCCCATTTTGCATTACAGATATTTTTTGTCTTGCCGTAGCAGTAAATTTCGTGTTTTGCACTCATAATTTCAACTTTCATGTACTGGAAAAGATTGTCTGGTGCTGTAAAATATAATGAGAATTTCAAATACCAAATCCACTGTTGTAAAAATTTGAAGATAACGAACAGTGATCAATTTCATGACTCCTATAAGTAATACAAAATAGAGAGTTGGACAACACGTACCCCTGGATACACCAGAGGTGGAACCAGGTTTCGAAGAGGAGTAAATATCCCTTGTCGACCGGACACACCCACCATGGGCCTTATTCACTAAGTTGATACATCAAAGTTTGCGGACCCGGTTACTTTACGGAGGCTTCGTGAATAAGGTCCCAAGTGTGTGAATTCATCGTCAGTAGATTAATGACAATCACAGAGATTAGTCTAATATATGTGTATATTATGCTTTTGCTATTGAATATGCCTTAAATCAAGGTTTACATTAATGAACATACGCGTTGTTTCTGTCATAAAATTTAAAATCTTCTGAAGGTCAATAAAGGTTAGGAAAATAACTTACTTATAGCATGTCCACAGGACATTAAAACGGTTTTTTCACCTCCCTCTGGAAATACTATATCTTCTTCATCTGATATGCAATTTTTCAGCTTTGAAGGAAAATTTTCCACACAACGTTGTCTGTTACACAAGAGCACTGGAATGGGAAATGGCAATTTCGATGTTGGGAACTCATCTGAATACACTAAATAGTATTTCATATCCACAATATCGATATCCACTGCCTCGATATTTAGATCCTTTGCAATGATGCCTTTACATTCACCAACAGTATTTGCCTGTAAAAAAAATATGTGTACTTGCATATATCATGATATCATTTTGAGTAGCAACACCGCTGAAAAACATACATGTATAATTTCGAGAAAGTAAATTGAAAATATAGAAATTTGATTACAGAAACATTTAATCGGATACTATTTGTTAACAAACATAACCAGGTGGGCACCCATATTACACAGTATTTCATATTTAAGTTAAAACACAGCGATATCCGTACCCCGGTGTATATCACTCGAAGTTAGGATGAATGTGCAGATGAACACACTTCATTTTTTAGGATTAATAGTAACTGATCCCAAAAATATATTGTCATCAACTCTTCCAAAATGATAACAGCCTCATTACAGCATGTAAAACTTATACGGTACCAATTTTGATGCACCAGATGCGCATTTCGACTAATTATATCTCTTCAGTTATGCTCGACCGAAATGTTTGAAATCCGAAATAACAATGAAGTTTTAGAGCTACATGTATTATGGGCAAAAAGAGTGTGCCAAAAAAGTGGAGTCAACAGCATTTGATACATATCTGATTGAATACATCGTTACATGTACAGTGTTCAGCGTAATAGTCAATAAGTAGTCCACACAGTTACTAAGAAATAAGCTTGCCTAAAACTTAACTGGGTCACTCAATTTAGAGAATTTTACATAAATTACAGCATATAAATCTACCTTGATGGTGGGTATAAACGCAGCGTGGGAAAGAAAACACGACCGACAATACCATGATTCTGACCTGAGATCCCTGAATATCGAAACATGTTTCATCAAACACCAACGGATCTAGTAGTGCCTTGTCAACAACCATCAAACCAGCCTGGCCATACTGTAGATGTTTTTGTAACTAGCTATTGTTTTAGGTCGTTTAATTGACAATCTAAGCAAAATGATGAGCCGATCCGAAACAATTTATCGTAAAAAAAAAGACCAATCTTTTCACACATCTACCTTAAGGAAAGGGAAATTATTTTTTCAGAAGTGCTAGCAAAGTTTTGGCCGAGGTAGGCTTTCGTCTAAGGGAATTAAGATATTTAAATCAGTTGAAAGGTAGAAAATGCTATATTGTAATGAAAATAGCTTAAACCATCAAAATTCGTCTAAGGTTATTACTTTTCGATTAGCAGCATGTTGATTTGCGGAAATTTCATGCAAGTATATTAGTACTCCTTCAGCATTGGTTTCAGCATGTTTCATCTACATCATGGTTCATGACGCAAAATGCATTCATTTCAACATTGATTTGTAATACAAAAGAATTCTCATATAAAACCTGTCAGAAAGACCCAATTCAAAGAATATGTTTGAAGTCATGAGTCCAATACAGTCACTTCAAATTAGTAGAAATAAGACTAAGTGTTTTGAAAAGTGAATTAAATAACTTACCTTTGGATAAATGCACAACATCGATCCTGTCAAATTGCTAAATGATAAATGTCCGATGGGAGGCAGTGGTTTCGGTTTGTTTACGACCGAAAGCTAAAATAAAACATGTTTCCTTTAGAGTAAAATCAAAATTCAAGTTAATAAGTAAATGAAATTGTAATGCAATACGTGGATTTATAAACCGTATACCAAGACATTTTCGTCATGTGTGATTACTGTCCACGCGCATTGGGGTTTGTATAAAATGTTCAAAGCCTAGCATATATTATGAATTCATATTCTCCAAGTTTTGAAATTTCTTGTTCAACATGAGAGAGAAATGGGTGAAAATAAAATAGGGAGGTGGTGAGTAAATGTCCTTGTCAACAGTATTAAAATGTAAACGACAACACACAGTTAGAGGTAGATAAATCAAACTACAGCGGCGGCAGTAAGTGCACGATTATCGGTTCATATGTATAGTACCTAGATGCTGTCATAATACAGTTATACCGCATGCAAGTGTTTGCCTTTTAATATACTCTCCATAGGACTTGTGTAACTAGCAAAGAAGCCACAATTACTTGAATATAGCTCCGGCGGTAGGATGGGTCCTCAATAGGGGATCATATTTTTATTGGATATTTTTCTTTTTATCATTTACAAGATTTACAAGATATAGGGTCACGGCCGGTGTGACCGGTCGACAGGGAATGCTTACTCCTCCTAGGCACCTGATCCCACCTCTGGTATATCCAGGAGTCCGTGTTTGCCCAACTCTCTATTTTGTGTTGCTTATAGGAATTATGAGATTGATCACTGTTCGTTATCTTCACTTTTCATTAATGTAAACCGCTATTAATAATTCATATGCTGAAAAAAATAAGTTTTGTTCAGTGATACATGTACATACGAATGTAGAGGGAAAATCTTTAAAATCTTCTGGGGGAAAAACCCACTGGACATGAAAAATTGAATTTACATGAAAGCTTTCTGACATAGAGTAGGTCCAAGTTTGTTCAAATCATGGCCCCACGGGGTAGGATGGGGCCACAATATGGGATCAAAGTTTTACATGACGGACACACAAGCTGCGCGCTATACTTTTGTTTGTCTTTTTTCCAGATAAAATTAAAATTACTATCTGACTTTCATCCCTAAATACAGATTTATCCACTCCTGGTCAACTGTCCAGTTTATCCTTTCCTTACACCACTTACGGCGAGCTTTCTTGGTGACCTCGCGAATCACTGTTTTCTTGGCAGCCCTTTGTTTGTATCCAACTCTTGAATTTTCCTTTTACAGTTATTGGTACAGAAAAAAAATCCCCTCAATTTTAGTATGATTTTATATTCTTTTCTATTTATTTATTGTTCTTTGTCTTAGTTTGTTTTTATTGTTTTCCATGTAAAGCGCTTTAGGTTAATTGTCTTAATTAGATAAAGCGCTATATCAATGTATAATGATAATGATGATAATAATAATAAAACCTACGATTGTCTTCCTCATTCCCAATACCAGTTTTATATTCGTAATATCTTCGTCTGTTTTCTTTTAACGTGACAGTTTGTTCATATCTCTATCTGTGAACACTTTCTTCCTTCCTCTTCCTCGCTGATTTTCTACCTGTCCTGTTTCTTAAAACCCTTTTTATAATGCTACACGTTTATAGTAGATCCAAGAATTCCTGGAATTCTCTCCTAATCTGATGTGTTTCCGTTCTCTCTATCCGCGTTTACAATCATACTTCGGACTAAATTCTTTTCCTTTCCGACCCATGTTGTTTCGTGCAACTGTATCAGACGACAGAAATCGTGTGTATGCGTCATTAATTTTAGCATGACTAGACAAAGATGAAAATAGATTGAGGATATTGTGTGTTTAATTATAGCGCGTAGCCCTAGTTATGTGACCATGCAAATTTGCGCACCAATGGCGACTAATTATGTCCCTCGGCTGTACGTGAGAGAGAGAGAGAGAGAGAGAGAGAGAGAGAGAGAGAGAGAGAGAGAGAGAGAGAGAGAGAAACAAACAACCTACGTCGAATCCAAGTACATTGTACGAAAATAAGTATGTCTTGTATCTGTTGTTGTACAAAATATTTGCTACTGTTGAGCTTTTTTAATAACAAGGCGATGACTATTGCTTTTTTAAATATTCAATAATTCATATCAATTATATGAACTAAATACATGTTAGTGGAATTTTGTGTTCACAGAGCGTGACACATCGTCCTTGATTATTGCGTGGACCCTACGGTACATATAAAATACATTATAAGCGACGTTATACCGGATGTTGTGGGGGGAAAGTCAGCTTGCGCATGCAAAAGTATTATGAAGCAATCGGAACATCGCTCGGCCTTTTGAGAAAAAAACTCATTCCGACTTGACAGAAAAGGCCGAGCGATGTTCCGATCGCAGCGGAGCTTGATGATGTAACCTTAAAGTTTATTTATCAGGGTAACACTTGACCGTACACATCAGCCTGATCATGCCCAGATACATACTTATCGGAATCAGCAATGTTTCATAAACAAGATAATTATAAACATGTTCTGTATGGTTTGTGTAAAAGAGTTTTAGTGTTCTTCATAAAAACATTTAATGTTATCTTTGCTCCTCACGAAAATGTTAACAGCTGTGAAGGAGAAACTTCAAACTTACTGTACGACTACATATGCCAGAAGTGGTGTTAATCAAATGTGGATTCTAAAAACTTCTAAAGAACTTTTAGTAAACTTGAAATCACAGAATTTTTCCCAAATCAATAGCATTAAAACCTATGACTTTTCAACACTATACACGACCATTCCTCACGATAAATTAAAGACTAGACTTTTTGACATCAACAAAAACGGAAAACGGAAATATTCATATCTAGTGATCAGTCATTCAAAAACTTACTTTGTTAAACACCACTCTGATTCCACGCCCAAATACTCTGAAGTTGAAATAAAAAATATGCTAGAGTTCCTCATTGACAATATCTTCGTGGTCTTTGGTGATCAGGTCTTCCAACAGTCTGTTGGAATTCCCATGGGCACGAATTGTGCTCCTTTGTTAGCTGACCTGTTTTTATATTCATATGAAGCAGAATTTATTCAAAAACTCTCTCGCTGTGACCTTCAATTCGACTTTTAGATATATCGATGACGTTTTGTCTATTAACAATGAGAGCTTTCATTCATATGTCGATTTGATATATCCCTGTGAGTTCGAAATAAAGGACACCACAGAGTCATCCACTTCTGCTTCATACTTAGATATAAACTAACAACTCAACTGTATGACAAACGGGATGATTTCAGCTTCTCCATCGTCAATTTCCCACATTTATATAGCAATATTCCATTATCATCTGCATATGGTGTTTATATATCTCAACTGATTCGATATGCAAGAGTTTGTTCTGAGTATAGTCAGTTTTTAAATCGAGGTAAGCTACTGACAAACAAGTTGATGGTACAGGAATTTCAACAGTCTCGATTGAAGTCAGCATTTCGCAAATTCTATGGTCGTTATAACGATCTAGTTCGTCAATACAACCTCGCATTGGGTCAAATACTGTCTGACGTGTTTTATACCGATTGTTAAGCCGTTCTTGACACACTGATTTTGACTGCGGATAACTCCGTTTTCCTGGTCGCGATATGGGGCTCACGACGGGTGTGACCGGTCAACAGGGGATGCTTACTCCTCCTAGGCACCTGATCCCACCTCTGGTGTGTCCAGGGGTCCGTGTTTGCCCAAATATCTATTTTGTATTGCTTGTAGGAGTTATGAGATTGATCACTGTTCGTTATCTTCACCTTGCATTCATGAATTTACATACCGCTTCTGATGTGTCCAGGGAACCGTGTTAGTCTGACTATCTATTTTGTATTGCTTATAGGAGTTATGAGATCGATCGTTGTTCGTTATCTTCACCTTCATTCACCTTGGCAATGCTCAACAGAAACTGAAGTAATATATTATTTATATCTTAAAATCGGCATGATTTCATTTGTGAAGCTGCACTGAGCTTTTGAAATGAAATAAGACATCCAATGGCGGACAATTTTCGATGGGTGTGTTGCGACCCAATTTTTAACCCTTTTTGCCCAAGAAAGGGAGGGGTGAAGATTTCAAAATGGCAAATGGCCTTTGCAAAAATATTCAACCAATATGAGGGCTGCAACCCACTCTAGATCAGCCATTGCCATTAGATTTAGTTATTTTTTTTTGCAAGATTTATACAACTGGGTTATGTATATTTATGAAACATAGCTTATTATTAAGCCAGATTGTGTTCGCCTAGAATTTGAACTTTATGATCCAAATCTAATGTAAGGATGACTTTTAATTCTGAGATTGGAGGTCAAAGCTACAAATCTTTCAAATATATTAGGCCTATATACAGCTTATATACATCATTACTGCTTTAACTTAAAAACATTTAAAATCATCCGTTTTAAACACATTTTCCCACCCTAGAATGTTAAGTTTATGTTCGAAACATATGCGTATGACCCACGTATTGCAGTCCCTTTTTTAAAGGAGAGCAACTTGTAAACAATTATTGATAATTATTGGTCTAAAGATTATATTGTAAATACCATGACATGGTTATCCAACCATTAAGCTTGGACTTGGAGCGTACCGAGTGACTTTATTATGGGCAAAAATCTTTAGTTTGATGTTTAATACATATATATTATTACTACAGTAACGTGATCCGAAGAGTCGGATCACGTCGAGTTGACAGGCGCGGATCATCAGATCAAACGACACGCGAAGCGTCGAGTTTGATCTGATGATCCGCGCCTGTCAACGAGACGTGATCCAACTCTTCGGATCACGTTACTGTAGTAATGATAAATTTATTATATGCCCCCCTTGGATATAAATAAAATCGTTTAAAAGGCTAAATGAACTGTGAATTTATTTTAAATTCGCAGAAAACAAAAGATAAAACATGTTGTCTTTGGAACTATTTTTTGTGTACGCAGTGTTCATATTTTGAATGTTTACACCTCGAAGCGGTTATTCAGAATCATCGCTTTCAATCACACGGATGCGTTTTCGCTTTTGTGGTGGATTTGAACCGTAATTATTAATGTTGATAGTACAGTTCATCATTTTGGCATTTGCAAATAATTCCCCAGCTGATGTTGATTGACGGAATGAAGAATTATGGAAGTTGCACTGGCTGTGGGCGGATGTCGAGGTGGCGAGTAAGTAGAAACACACGATGTCGATTCCTTACTTTCTTTATTCGACAGAATGTCACTCATCGTTTTCTGCATTTCTACAGACTCAACTGCATAATTATTAATGCTTTGAACATTTTTATGGCCAGTTAATTGCTGAATTGTAGTAGGTGCAATACCAGCATGGAGCAATTTTGTGCAAGTAGATTTTCTAGCAGAGTGATTTGTTTTTTTTTTTCAGGCAAATTGGCATTTTTTGCCATTTCACGCATAATGGAACGCAAAGAATTTTCACCTAAGGGCTGATTTTTGTACCAAATATGTGAATCAGGAGCTCGCTTATAATTAATGGCTACATAGAATGGACTGTCAGGACTCATGGTAGATGTAGGTCTGTGATGTCGGAAGGCCTTGTATGTAGCAACTGGACAGCTTGAGGGATCATCAGGAACTGCAAACTGTTTTGGACGGAATGCTCTCAGATGAGTACTTAATTCACCCGTTCTTGTTTTTGTTTCCCGTTCTCTGTATTCAAGATATTCTCGATCATTTTCATCTTTTTTAAGTTGAATATCAGACCATCTTAATTTTTGGTTTTCTGTGCCCCCTCGTATCCCAAACATCATTGTATTTTGTAGCCATATTTTGTTTAATAAAGCCTTCGGGCTATGCAAACCAATGCACCCCTTCTCCTTTAGTATGTTTTCCTCTGATTTTGTAAGGGGTTCAGCAGCATTTGGTCTTCCACCTTTTCCCTTTTGTTTTAGTTCCTTTCTTTTTGAAATTAGAACGGTTCTGCTTGTTGCAAATTCTTTGTCATTTACGAGGCTAAATGGATATTTGTTTTCTCGTAGGTACCTGTCAATCGATCTGTGGTAGCTTGTCAACGTGTCAGGTTCATAATCCGAACCATCAGCTTTTCGTATTGACAACAAAAAGGAGCCAATGTAGTTGTCCAACTCGCTGGGGTTCATTTTATTGACTTCCCGTGTCTCATTTCTTGGTTCTTGCTTGAGCCAGGTGGTAAATTGTTTCATGGCAGACTCTGTTTTTCGGACAGTATTCTTATTTCTCATATTTTGTATAAAATCAGTCTTTATATTATCCGTTATATTGATAAACGTTGGTGCATTATTATTGTGTGAATCACCTTTCTGATCACATTCTGGCAAGGTGTCTGCGGTGCCTTGATTTCCAGGTACAAGTTCCAGAGGCTGAAGAGGAAGGCCGTCAACATCTTCGTTATTTTCATTCGAAAATAAACGACAAATTTCATATAAAAATGAATCAGCATGACTGTCTAATATTTCAAAGTCACCAGGATACAAATCATTTCCGTTAATGGTATCTAAATCGCCCACATCTGATGAATTTTCCATTGTGTAAGATTGACATGTAATGATCATGTAGATTCCATGTAATTTTACATGCAGACGATCTATGATATATTTATTATGTAAATTTTATTGTTGCATTATCATTTATTATAAAATTTCAAATCATTAACTATTTCTTAATTATTCTTAATTCCAATGAAATGAAATCGGAAACAGCAACTTGTAAACTGTGACGGGAACGATTTATTTGGGTTTGTTTACATTAGATATGTGTCAAGGTTCAAGGTTCAAAAGTAGTCCGCGCAAGAAAAAAATATGCGCTCTGTTGAAAACGTCATCAATTTCAGAGGATACTGATACGGAATCAGAAAACCACACTGTGGTGATCCGGAAAACCGGATCACACGCTATGAAATCCACAGTATCAACGAACGATACATTGTTGGGTATATAATAAATGTACTTATTAATATACTGTTGTCTATAAAGATATGTAACTGTAAGCTTGACATCAAATGATCAATATCACTGGGCTGGTGAATGCAAGGTGAAGATAACGAACAGTGATCAATCTCATAACTCCTATAAGCAATACAAAATAGATAGTTGGGCAACCACGGATCCCTGGACACACCAGAGGTGGGATCAGGTGCCTAGCAGGAGTACGCATCCCCTGTTGACCGGTCACACCCGCCGTGAGCCCTATATCTTGATCGGATAAACGGGGTTATCCGCAGTCAAATTCAGTGTGCCATGAACGGCTTAACAATCGGTATGAAACACGTCAGACAGCATTTGACCCAATGCGAGGTAATATTGACGAACTAGATCGTTATAATGACCATAGAATTTGCAAAATGCTGACTTCAATTGAGACTGTTGAAATCCCTGTACCATCAACTTGTTTGTCAGTAGCTTACCTCGATTTAAAAACTGACTATACCCAGAACAAACTTTTGTATATCGAATCAGTTGAGATATATAAACACCATATGCAGGTGATAATGGAATATTGCTACATAAATATGGGAAGTTGACGATGGAGAAGCTACAATCATCCCGTTTGTCATACAGTTGTCAGATTGGCGTTAATGTGTACTTTCAATAAAATATCTAAGTATGAAGCAGAAGTGGACGACTCTGAATGTCTCTCAGTTATGTATCTTTACAACAATAGCATAAACGAAACAAGTTGTGTTTGTGAAACACAAATGCCCACGATAATTGCCAATTCCGAAAATGGCCAAGGTCACAAGGACAAATATCTTAGTACCAGTAGAAAGATCTTGCCACAAGAAATGGTCATGTACAATATGAAAGCTCTAATATTTACCATTTAGAAGTTATGACCAAAGTAAAAAAAAAAATTAAAAGTAGCTTTTTCACTTACTATTCAAAAGTTATTAGCAAGCTTAAAGTTTCAGAGAGAATTACAGAATGACAGAATTACCGAATGACAGACAAGACAAAAACAATATGCCCCCGATCTTCGATCGCGGGGGCATACAATTGAGGGGGGGGGATAAACATGAAACAAAATTCAAGGTATATTCATTTACTATACTAGTAGGTGCATGTTAAAATATCTATATATCTACATGAACATTTATTTTTTGTTGTTTTAATGTCCTCTTTATGCATTAAATGATATGTCATTTAAACATGGTATTATTATATAGATTTTCAGAATGATCACCGCCTTGCTATTAAATAAGATTGTTTTATCCTATTGTGCGATTTTCCCCGTTTTCTTTTATATTACTATCTTACTTTCAATATTAGAGGATACAGTATTTCGTATGCACATATGACGGATGGGGGTTGGGTTAGAGGCCCCGAACCTATCACCCCTGAGCTGGATATGTCGATTTCTGTGCACGTTTCAGTTGTACCTATAAAATACTAAATGTCAGTCCCTAGTTCGATTAGACCACTAGAAAAATTGCATGAGGATGGAACCCACTTCCCATGGAGAACATTCTAGATCCGCGGATATATATACATGTACATGTATATGTAGTTTCGCTCGCATGATATTGTACACTCTATATGTAACACAAGATGCTAAATATTAATTACACATCACTTTTATGACTTTTGACTACCCTGGAAGTGAAAGTTCAGGTCAAATGTCATACAAGTGCAAAATTCATATCTTAGCAACTATTTTTGTTTTCTTCATAGTTGGTGAAAATTACACCCCCAACCCCCCAGAAAACACAAACA
Organism: Ostrea edulis; assembly: GCF_947568905.1. Classification (NCBI taxonomy): domain Eukaryota; kingdom Metazoa; phylum Mollusca; class Bivalvia; order Ostreida; family Ostreidae; genus Ostrea; species Ostrea edulis. The sequence continues at coordinate 71,447,567 of NC_079172.1, read as the reverse complement.
AGCCTTACCTTGTGGTTACTATCCATCACAGCAGGGGTATTTACCGTAGTTCCTTTGCATGAATCAATCGATTTCAGAAGAATTGTCCTTCGATTCATGTCTTCCTTGATCGTCAGCTAATTCGCAGAAAATTAGATGTCGCAACACGTTGAATTTAAAATACGACTTTGTGTCGGTGGTTCAGTGTAAGGAGACCTGTTAGTGTAATGCTTTTCTGGGTTTTGTTTTCATCCCAATTATAGTCATAATCGGATTGTTTAGATATTGTTCAGAAAAAGCCATTTTAGAATATCTACATTAATATGAATCTAATGCAGTTGGCAAGACTGCGCATATATCTTTATCACATTAACTCGCTAAGTGTACACCAATCAATCGATCATATAAAAGACACGGATATCTCATACATTGATTTTATTTAACCTTCGACAAAATACAAAACAATATCTGTTGTCAGTGTTTGGCATTTGAAATATGCTCTCTGAATACAGATATTGCAAAAGCATGAATAATTTCTCTTTTGAAATGCAACATGATTTATCAAATCAATGCGTACTTCGACGATACTTTATGATGGATAAACATTTTCTCTATGAATGGTGAAGATAACGAACAGTGATTAATCTCATAAATCATATAAGCAATACAAAATAGATAGTTGGGCAAACACGGACCCCTGGACACACCAGAGGTGGAATCAGGTGCCTAGGAGGAGTAGGTATCCCCTGTTGACCGGTCACACACGCCTGGGACCCTATATCTTGGTCAGGTAAACATAATTATCCGTTAGCAAAATCAGTGTGTCAAGAACGGACTAACAATCTTTATGAAACACGTAAGACAACATTTCATCCAATGGCAGGTTGTACATTGTCAAACTAGACCGTTATAATTGACTATGAACGGAATGGAAGGCATGTGTAATACGGTCTTTCCAATAAATGATAATGTTTGTAAATTATGTTGAGATGATTCTGCTCGTGCTATGACCGCGTCAATCATAAGTAGACGATGACCTCTAAACGAAGGCGACAGACGTTGACACGTTGAAAAACTCTTACTACCAAGGCCCAGAGCGCTAAGCATGGGACTAAATATGTGGTAATTCACTTGATTTGATCATATTTTATTGTATAAATATACAAAGGGATTGGTTAGAAGTTCTAGCAACTTAGAAAACCTTTCCCGAACTTCACTTACAGTTGGTGACGTCTCGGTATGAGCGAATACTTCTCGACAAGACGTAAATCAAACAAACAATGAAATATGAGTCTACTCTAGATCTTCCAGATCTAGGGGTTCCCAGAAGCAGCACGGCCGTTTCTAAGGTTATGACGTTTTCTCCTATGATGGCATGGCAAGGATTGCAGGTATGTTACATTTACGTTTATAAACACCATTAGAGCATATCAAGCGACACTACCTTTAAAGTTACTTTGACTACTTACGTTGTTTGAGAAATAACCAAGAACAGGAACATCGTTTTCTAAATACTATGTAAATATAATTTCATTTTCTTGCAACACATAATTTGATCGACAGAGCAACATGCATTATTTTTAGTAACTCATTTTGCTCGTAAAACGCATTGACTTTATCAACACTTGCTGTTGCTGTTTACTCGCGCCATACATGCCGCCCTGGGTATCATGACGTCATCATACGTTTGGCTCCTGTGTTCCATCGCTCTCCATCGTCTAAAAATCATATATTTCTTTTTATTACATACTTGGTAATGGATACAGGTTTGTTTGCATATGCAATACAGCTTACCTTACAATAACCGTGTCATCCCCCGGGACTGATGTCCCTATCAGCCCTGCAGATCCGTATCAGACCCCCTTGCAGAACCCCTCTATTCGGAACTCCTCTGGTTTTTTCCGCTTCAATAGTTTGCACACGAACATAAACAACATGAACATGGACGAACATGAAGGAAGAGAAAATACTTTTGAATCGATTCAGATTGATAAGAAGCAGTATTATGTTTACTGTTTCTGTGTTAAATTATATTTGTGATGAGCATACGGATATACAACAAACTTGTGTGGTAATGCTATATTTATATAGCTGCGAAATAAGTTCTTGTCAATGTTGATTAAATTTTATTTGTTCAAGTAGACATATTTTGTATGTTATTTCTATGTATGTCATAAACATAATAACACATACTCATTTCCATATCACACCCTGTATCAGTACTCGACCAATATCAGCCCGAGGGCTGATATTGGTGTATCGGCCAGATGCAGGGTGTGGTATGGAAATGGGTATGTGTTATTCTCTATGTAATACACGTTTTTGTTTAAATTCCATCCTAAAAATTACCGATTAAAACTTATTTATCAAGTGATGACTTAAATCATAAGGAATCAATCTAATTTAGGACACTTACTTTAAACAAAAAGAAAACAACTTGATGCAGAGATTGATACAGATCTCTTTGTATACTCTGACTGTAATTCTTAAAAAGTTTAAGGAACGTATGGATTTCCTGTGATGTTCAAAAGTTGTGATATGTACCCCTTTCTCATGTCTACGAACTTTTTACCCATTCTATTTGATATGATTGAGAAATGTAAGGTAAAAATAAGGCTCTATTGAGTGAAATGTAAATATTTCACTTTTACGGTTATGGGTGCGGTGTCCAATTTCATAATTGTTTTTATATCAAATCTTGTTTGTAAGAAATATAGTTAAGACATACCCATGCTTTCGTGTGGATTCGCGGTTTATATATCTGTGTCTGCGTGACACCAAGTTATGACATAAACCAATAACATGTTTTGCTATCAATTAGATCCATTCTTTCGTTAATCATAACGATGTAACAAATTGTTAATTTTATTAAGAAATAACCAGAACTGACCTCCATACCTGAGCATAAACCATCGTAGGCCAATAGCGGTTGTAAAATCCTTTTATTTAGAAACCTTCTTCTGTGTTATTTAGAAACCTTCTTCTGTGTTTAGATTGAAGAATATTTCATAAGATTTTGATTATTGACTGTATTTATCTGGAACTCGTTCATTTGGGATCTGTGAGTTTGTATATTCATCGTTACGTGTAACTTGGCTGAGAGAATATCATGTCTGACAAAATCACATTTTTCGTCAAGGGCCACGCAGACTCTAAAACGGAAACGTTGACGATGAATAAGGTAAGGCAAAATTATAAATAAAACAAAATCAGACAATTGTTAATTAGATTTTGACAAATGAGTTGATATTGTGTCTGTATTGAATGAGTGGAAACAGCAGTAGCAAAATATTTAGGTTGACTATTTTCTTTTGTAACACCTGTTATTATATAGGTATGTCTCCTGTATCAGTATTTCCTCAAACCAATTCAAACATTATAATTATTTTTATGATCCATAGCTCAAAGCCACTTGCCAAGTTGACTAAGCTTGTTGTTTGCTGGCAAAATAAAACAAGTTGGAAAATGGAAAAATTGATTTTATATGGTATTTACGCCAAAAAACTTATATGAGCGTTGCTTAGTGATAAAGGTACCAGAAATGAAATTAAGAAAACAAAACAGCTTTTTTAAATCAATCAAATTATAATAAGAAAAGAATTAAATGACATACGTGTAATGATGATTTAGTGATTATATAAATGTATAAATAAACAAGAGGCCCAAAATGCCTCATCGGTCACCTGAGCATTAGTTAAAAGTATCACTAGTGCCAAGGGCTATGTAATCTAGAGAAAAATCCTGTTCTGAATATCTAAGCTGAATTCTAATATAAAACAACAGTATAAAACAAGACGTGTTTTTAAAACTTAAATGCCCCGAAAGTGTCTATACTGATGAAATACTTTACATAATATATATATATTGCGCAATTTTTCAGATGTTTTTGGCGCAATTTTGATACATGACGTTGTCTTTCAGATGTATGTACATTGTGACGTCATAATACGTTGTTCAAAGTTAGTTGCTATGCATTTTAATAAACACGACTGATGAAGGCTGGTGAAACGGCTGAAATATTTCGAAAAGTGTTTTAATGTTTATATATATATATATATATATATATATATATATATATATATAAAATTAACACGATTTGACTACTTTGGACCTGTTCTAGAGTCAAAACCCTAAGTTCCAATATCCACAATTTTGGTACATCCTTTCCTACTTTTCCTAAATATGCCCTTATTTTTATACCGTATCAGCAACCATAAAGAAGTCTTTCAAATGATGAAGATAATAATTACTATAATAATTTTAGCCCTACCTTATACCAAAACCGTTACCCCCTGGGATAATGAAATTTACAATTTTTGTGAAGGACGACCTATTCCTTCTAACACTATATAGAGAGTTTGGCAAACATGGACCCCTGGACACACCAGAGGTGGGAGCAAGTGCCTAGGAGGAGTACTCATCCCCTGTCGACCGGTCACACCCGCTGTGATCCCTATATCCTGATCAGGTAAAAGGAGTTATCCGTGGTTAAAATCAGTGTGCCAAGTATCGATAACACTAAAGATGCGATTTAAATGTTTCATACATGAACATTAAATACAAAGTTTGACCCCGCCATGGATTCAGAACTCCTACCACGGGGATCATGAAAATGTACAATTTTGTTAAAGGTCTTCCTGCCCTACACTAGTATGCATTTACGATTAGGTTTTCTTAAACTTGTGGTTATAGAGAAGATTTTAGAAAATTGGTCAATCTTGGACATTTTTGTTCCACCCCTAGCGCCCCAGGGTTGCAGGAATCCCGAGATATACAATGTATGTCCCCATTGTTTCAAAGATGCTTCATACCAAATTTGAAAAGAATTGCAATATCAGTTATCATTATATATGACATATATGCAAAAGTGAAGATAACGAACAGTGATCATTCTCATAAATTCTGAAAAGGATACAAAATTAAGAGAAAGGCTAACAAGAATCCTTGGACATACTAGCCTTGGAGGAGTTACCATCCCCTGTCGATTGGTAACAACCGCCATGAGCCCTATATCTTGATCAGGTAAACCCAGTAATCCGTAGTCAAAATCAGTGTGTAAAGAACGATCTAACAATGGTTTGAAATAGTTCAGACAGCATTCGACTAACCAATAAATTGTACTTGCTATATCATTATAACGACAATATATTCTGCACAACGCTGACTTTAGACATGTATGTTAAAGCCCCTGTATCATCAACAGCTTACCTCGATTTGAACATTCATCATACGGAGAACATGCTCTCTCTCGTATCGATTCATATGAGACATACACTGTATGTTCAGTAAAATATCCAAATATGAGTAGTTATGGAGGACTCTGGTGTATTTATTTCGAGTTCACTGACATATGTCTAATCAACCTTATTTATGAATTAAGATAAGTAATGTTAATCGATAATTCGTCGTCGATATATCTAAATGACAAGTTGAAGGTCAGAGCAAGATAAATAGTGTTCTTAAGTACAAAGTTCTGCTTTCTGTGAATAGAAACATATGTTAAAACGGAGAACACTTTGTATCCATTGGAATTCCAACAGACTGTTTGGAAAACCTAATCACAAACGACTATGTAAAATTGTCAATGAGGAACTTCAGCATCTTTCTAATAAAAGTGGCGTTTACAAAATAATTTTCTGAATGACTAATCACTAGATATGAACATTTCTGTGTTCTCTATTTTCTTGAAGAAACAGATGTTTATGATGTCAAAAACACTGGTCTTTAATTTATCATGAGGAATGGTAGCTGAAAAGTCGTCAGTTCTGATGCTGTTGATTTGGGAAAATTTTACTATTCTTTGGAATGATGTGAGAGTCCACAATTGAATTTCACCAATTCTCGCATATGTTGTAGAATAATACGTCTGAAGTATCTCCTTCATATTTTCGAGAGGTGTTTGTAAAACGTTAGCTTGATTTTGCAGCATCTCTGTAAGGGTTTTGTGTAGTTTTGGAATCCAGTATACATGTAGGTGCGGTAATTCATATTCATTTCTTCGATTGACTAGGATATCAAATGTGTTTAAAACTGAAACATTCTCTTGAAGAATTTCATTAAAGGTGGATATAACGAATAGGGATCAATTTCATAACTCCTAGTAGCAAAACAAAATAGATAGTTGGGCAAACACGGAGCCTGGACACACCAGAGATGGGATCAGGTGCCCAGGAGGAGTAAGCATCCCCAGTCGACAGGTCCCACCCGCCGTGAGCCCTGTATCCTGATCAGGTAAACGGAGGTATCTGTAGTCAAACTCAGTGTGCCAAGAATGGGCTAACAATCGGTATGAAACATGTCAGTCAGCATTTGACCCAAATGATAGGTTGTATTGACGAACTAGATCTTTATAACGTCCATAGAATTTGCGAAATGCTGACTTCAATCGAGACTATTTAACCCTTTAACCATCAACTTGTTTGTCGGTAGCTTGCCTCGATTTTAAAAACTGACCATACGCAGAAAACACTCTTGCATATCGAATCAGTTGAGAAATATAAACACCATATGCAATGGAATATTGCTATGTAAATTTGGAAAGTTGATGATGGAGAAAAGAGAAACGTTGAAAAGAGATTTTAAGTTGAATTGGATGACCAAATGTGGAATGAAAACGTTGGTCTTTTAAAATGCAGTTGTAATAATGAGCTTTACAATCTATACGGACTTATTGTATATATTTTCATTTTAGGTTACTAAAATAGTTAAAATCGAAGTCATAATACAAACTATATAATTTTGTACACGCATAATTGCAATGAACTTAGGTAATCCTTTCAGAGATTCTTTAAAACTTAGTTTATTGTTTTGCAGACAGACGAACTTCTTAGCGTGTTCCAACATCTAGCAAATTGCACGGGGGTAGATTTGGAAACTATTAGACTCATTATCGGTGGAAAAGAATATCGAGTAGATCAAGAAGAAGTGCATAAGAAAATAAAGGACGTGGGGATTGAAAACAAACACACATTGTTTATGGTTGTAAGATTGAAAGGCGGATATGAATTTTCACAATTATACCACCATCTTCATCTGATGAACCAATTCTTTCATTACCAGAAACAACGAATAACAGTGTGTATTTAATCAGAACTGATTTGACACTCATTATCATATTTTTAATTGTATTATTCAGTATTGAGGTTTTTGACCTGTGGATTGATTGTATGTTTACTGGATCTGTGAATAAGCATTTTCATGCATATGAGATAATCAAATCCATAATTTATGGTAATATTATCCGTGTGCATTTATTAACGTATTCAGAAAATCATTTATCGAATGTGACAGTAAGTACATGATATTTAGATTGGTTGAAATATGACGTCATTCAGTACTAACTAACGATACATGTAAACGAAGTGTTAGAAAGGCCAAAAGGACACATACTCAGAAAGACAAAATTCGTATGAGAATAGGCAGATTATTTACACTAAGTATCGGTATTACCGCGCGAATGGTATCAGTTCATTTGAATATTAAGCAAATTGATTGATTTCACGAATGATATTCAACAGAAAGAACAAAACTCTATAATTAGCTCAAAATTTTGATTGCTCAAGTTCAACTGCAAAATTGAAATAATTGTTAACCTACCTTTGTCTAACGAAAGAAATTCAGAAGACGTTCCATCAAGTACCCATACCCTGGATCAATTAGAGTAAATTCTATACCCACTGTATTTATGGTATGAAATAAAGGGTACGGGGCTATCAAACATTTCCATTTACACTGGTTCATTTCGAATAAGATAAATTTGATAACTGATTTTAAAAACAAAACGATGCTGCATTTTGTTCAAGCTTCATTTGCATTAAAACGGCTATAGACACATATGGGATTACCTTACATACGGTATAGTTGAAAACATCTTTATTTGTGTATACGGAGCATAAACTAACAATGTTTGTCATTTTTATCTATAGATTTATACTTACTAGATATGCTTTCTGCACAGATATTTTATTGTTGTATATTGTTATACTAGTGCACTGTAAGTGATGTTTTTGTATGTGTATGATTATCATTCATGAACAGTACTTTATAATAAATGACATTTGCAATTCAGAGGCGTTTTTTGTTTTGTTCAAATCAAACGCATTAATAATTATGCGAAGACGAATTCATCTTAGTTCTAATAAAAATGTCTTTTATTTATTTCGTTTTCTTATATTATCAGTGTTGTTCCAGTCGATTTCCTCACGATGTATGATTATTTTTCTTATCTAAGTACCTGTCGTGCTCCTGCAAATGTCAAGCTACAAAGTTTTACATGTGGTTGTCGAACGATTCTTTAACAACACTTGCTACATTTTTCTTAAAAAATTATACAAATATTAAGTAAAGTTCATAAAACTATAAGTAAAACGATTACAATTTATCAGATGGAATGTAATCTATTATTGTAATTTCTCAATTAAATCTGAAACACCGGGGACATTTGTATAGAGTTACGTAGGGAAGGGTAATATATTTCAACTTTTGAACATAAAAACTTTATACGTCTCTTATGCTGTTTTTTTTTTTAGAGATGTTATTTCATACTTATTTTAACTAAACTAAACCAGAATATATATCAACCCAGGGATGCATCTAATTTTTTTTTTCGAGGAAAGCATATAGTCGCTGTCGTGTCTGTCCATCCGAGCTCATGAAAGGTGAAGATAACGAACAGTGATTAACCTCATAACTCCTATAATCACTACAAAATAGATAGTTGGGCAAACACAGAACCCTGGACACACCAGGGGTGGGGTCAGGTGCCTAGAAGGAGTAAGCATCCTAAACCTTTCATCTGAAATTGATCACAAAGAGACACAACCAAGGTCATTTTGGAAAGGTTAAGGTCATTCAGAACATACGGTGTATCTATACTTATGAAGTAATATATTTTGCCAATAAACTCATTAATTGCGCAGATTCATGTCCACAAGCAACATATCAAAGATCGAAGTGTCCGTAATACACCATGCTGTGAAAAATTTTCCGAATGCCGAAATGGAAAATTAATTTTATATCGTTTTTATAAACTCCCGAATAACACTGAAAATCTTCATTTAGCAAAGGAAGGTTATAATTTAATATTTCATCAAACTTTTAAAACTTTTTAAACTTAAACCTAATCGTAAATAGCTTTAAACGTATTTATTCTATGTACATCAGTAGTATCATATATAATGTTATACTATTGTTTTGGCGCAATTAGTGCATGATTATGACGTTAAATCGTCAACACCGCTACCCGACGTTATGACGTCACAATGATCGTTTACTTATCACCGTTACCAAGAAACTGAAACATTAAAGACAAACTGCCTGAAAATCCGTCAGGTGAAAGTACCATATTTACATAGAATGATGTACTTACTCATATGCATCTCCTGTCGATCGGTCACACTCGCTGTAAACTCTATATCTTGATTAGGTAAACGGAGTTATCCGTAGTGAAAATCAGTGTGCAAAGAATGGCCTAACAATGAGTATGAAACACACCAGACAGCATTTGACCCAGTGATAGGTTGTATTGGCAAAATAGATCGTTATAACGACCATAGAATTTGCGAAATACTGATTTTAAACGAGACTGTTGAAACCCCTGCTTCTATTTAGAAACTGACCACAAGCAGAACAAGCTCTTGCGTATCGATTCAGTTGAGATATATAAACACCATATGCAGGTGAAAATGGAATATTGCTACATAAATATGGTACGCTGACGATCGAGAAGTTGAAATCATCCCGTTTGTTATATAAAGTTAATTTAATAAATCAATACATTTTCAAATAACAATAACTGTAATTCAATTTCAATCTCATTTTATTACTTTGAATAAAAGAGCAAATATGGATCCTCTTTAAGAACTTCATCTTCCATGACTTTCTGAACATTCATGTCATTACATTTGTACCATTGCTCAGATCCACTGGATTTCACGTACGAAAAGTAATGCCCTCCAGATAACCCACCTCTGTGAACCACGATTCCATATAGATGCAATATATTATTTGTACACTGTGATAATAAAATATTTCGTTGTAATTCTACTTTAAACAATTAGCATCAACATCCTTTTTTATATACAATGATAAAAAACGAAGTCACCTTCTCTGATGGATAGAAAGCACCCATATCTTCCTTGAATTTCAAAACTTTTCTTGTTTTTCTAAAAGTGTTGCTTCTCTGAAACGATATATATACATATATATATATATAGTTTGTAAATAAAGAATTCGATATTTGATACAGTAAATACATCCAATAATAAAAGTCAAGAAACACAAAACTCGAATAACATTTCACTGTTAGCGCTTTCGGCTTTAATGCCTCTTCAGACAGTTATAAAATGAAATATTATAGCTAAGTAACGTCAACATATCACGACGTAAGTAATTGTCCTTTGTGACGTCATAATGAATTACACTGGTAGCGGTATAATACACACAATATTAGACAAAACTTGGAAATCAATTACAGAGTTCAGTTCAATTTTACACAGTTATTTTCTAATAGTAATATATAAATAAATAAATAAATAAATAAATAAATATATATATATATATATATATATATATATATATATATATATATACCCTTTACGGCCTTTGGCCATTGAACAGGCTTGTATAATGAAAGGCGAAGATAACGAACAGAGATCAATCTCAAAACTCCTATAAGCAATACAAAATAGAGAGTTGGGCAAACACGGACCCCTGGATATACCAGAGGTGGGATCAGGTACCTAGGAGGAGTGAGCATTCCCTGTCGACCGTTCACACCCGCCGTGGGCCCTATATCTTGATCAGGTAAACGGAGTTATCCGTAGTTAAAATCATTGTGTCAAGAACGGCCTAACGATCGGCATCAAACACGTCAGACAGCATTTGATCCAATGATAGGTTGCATTGGCAAATTATGCCGTTATAACGGTCATGGAACTTGCGAAATGTCGATTTTAAATGAAACTGTTGAAACCCCTGCACCATCAACTTGTTTGCCAATAGCCTGGTTCTATTTAGAAACTGAACATACACAGAAGAAGCCCTTGCGTATCGAATCAATTGAGAGATGTAAACACCATATGTAGGTGATAATGGAATATTGCTACATAAATATGGGAATTTGACAATGGAGAAGTTGAAATCATCCCGTTTGTCATAAAGTTGAGTTGTTAGTTTGCCGTTAATATCTACTTTCAATACAATATCTAAGTATGAAGAAGAAGTGGACGACTTTGTTGTGTCTTTTATTTCGAGCTCACATAGATAGATCGAAGCGACATATGAATGAAAATTATTATTGTTAATAGATAATGCATCGTCGATATCTCTAAATGTCGAATTGAAGGCCACAGCAAGATATTTTTGTATTTTCATGTAGAAGTTTTTGAATAAATTATGCTTCATAGGATTATAAAAACACGTCAGTTAACAAAGGACCACAATATGTGTTCAGCGCACACAACATAGCCAAAAATTATTTACTTCTCTGGGTTTTTCAAGATGCAAAACTACAACGTTGGGTATTTTCATCATCCTCAATCTTTTTATCGTGTAGGAGGCATTGCTCTCTGCTGAAAATCAAATGAATATCATTCAAACATTCTCTTTCCTGCATGCGTATGAATATAAAGCTGTACATATAAAATATCAAACAGTTTTAAAACACAAGAATTATTGACACTGTCATTGCAAGATCTTGTAGTAACAGTATAATAATTATTAAAACTTGTTTCATTTAGCTGGAGAAAATCTGTTTTATCATACAGATTGGCAACTGTTCAGAAATGTTGACTTCATGTTGAAATTACATGTACATGAGGTATGAACTGATATTTTTATACCAGTATACTTTTTAGAGCGCATTCTCAAACAATGTAATCTATTAGTTATAGTCATATTCTCTTTTCATTTTTGTCGAAATTCCCAGCCGATAACATAAGCGTACTATATTTGTCACGATTTATATGATATAGTTTACAACTACAACATATCCATGAGAAATTGTCATAATTACATATACAACAATTTGTAGAGTTATAAAATGTAAAAAAAAAAATGGATATAAACAGAGTCGTACCATCACAGCATTCACATTTAAAATCTCTTAGATGCTCCTCACCAAAGAATATCAATAAACTTTCTTGTATGTCGTCTTTCTGGTGATATAAATATCTCAATGAAGGCATGTTTTGACTGAATTCGACGTGATATTATGAATGCAAATACATGGTCATGTGAAAGTTCTTGCCTTTGGTGCCGGGATGCTGAACATTGGTCGCTCTTCGATGTATTCAATCTACAAATATAAATATAGGTATGTAGTACACATGTACATTTTTGCCTCACATACACAGAAAAAGAAGGATAGATGGGATTATGAAATTGATCACTGTTCGTTATCTTCACCTTTCATAGAGAGGGGGAGCGAGGAAGAGAACAATTAGCGTTCTCACGTTATACAACATCTGTTAGAAATTTTGTCAGACACCTTACCACTGTACTAATGAATAAATAATCGAATTTATACTGTGCCTTATCTTGCTGGATGGAACATTGCAGTGAACTTTGCAACTGTAATTTGAAAATATCCGATGGAGTGTCTGTAAGTAGAAGATTGTTCAAAAGCTCAAAATCCACAAAGAAGATGATAACAGCATTCTTTGAGAACAAAGCTATGTAGAAAGATAAATAAAACATTACCGCTGTCGTTACATTCCTTTTCAATGGCGCAAAGTATGCATATAAAAAATGAGTGACTATCGTCTTGTTCAGAGGGTCTAAATCTTTGGATTCTGTAATAAAGATAACAGAGATAATTTCACTTTGGTTTTATTTATCCACATCCATGGCATTATCCGATGTGGAGCAGGTACTTACTTTTTGTCGAGAAATTTGTGAAATTGCACAGCATTCGTTTTCGCAATTTCTCCAGATCCTTTGCCACTACGAATGTTGTCTAAAAGGGTGTATAAGTGTTTCGTCAAACCTGCATTCTAAGAAAAATAAAGGAAATACAGTTCTAGTAGAAAGCAATCTGAGGGAAAATACATTAAAATCCCAGCTAGACTCAAACGCACGAACGACTCCACTAAACATACTAAGCTACCCAGCTAGACGATTAAATTTTAAAGAAATATACATATAGTGCTGATATTTATATCTTCATTCGTGTTTTAAAAAAGGAAGTCAGCCATTATGACGATGAACTATTCCTCCCTAAGATGTAATGTATTAATATTTTCCAGAGCTTTCTCAAATTTTGTTGCAGTTAAATGTATAAACTTTGAAAAAAATAGGCCATTTCTAAAGTTGAAAATTATCTGTTAAACACAGAGATTAATTATACTTTTTTAAAAATACATACTTCTGTCGGTCTGTAGATGCATGCACACAGACGGTAAACAGTGCAGCATGCCGTCCAGTGAGAGAAAGTGTACAATGCATATACCCAGGATTTTGAAAGATTATACGAGAAAAAGGGTTCAAATAGAATGATGTACAACTCATACGGATAAGAATAAATTTGACGTGGGATCAGTAACCAAGAGCTAGGAGACACACACAGAGCTTTAAAAGTAAGTGCTTTTTTTATCTGAACACGTCACGTCGTGTTATTTTTAAAAATATTTAATACAATGTTTGGTCAATAGGGACATGCATGAAAGGGGTTTCGTAGAATAATGATTTATAATTACTTAATTTATAGGAAGGGAATACATGTAATCCATTCTTAAAAAGCGAGTGTGGACCCCTTAAGGGGTATTTAGACAAGTTTCTATACAACGCGTTTGCTGTCGTTCTAAATCACGTGATGTAAAATGTCCGAGTCCAGCATTAAGAAACCTTTGAAATCTGGATGATCTTCAAAGCGCATTTAAGAGCAAATTGATGCAATCAAAATGTTATAAATTGTCAGTATCGATATAATTTTTGTTAATTTATCGATACTTTAAAAAAAAAGAAACACTTGATTTAGATTGGAAAATGATTTGTAGTGTCTCTTTAATTGATATGGTTGATGTTCTAGTTGTCATATACATGTATACCGGTAGTAGTGTGAATGGTGGACAGATCACAAAGGAAATAATTACAAATAGCATGCAGATGAGAGTCATAAACATAGTTACTTTGTTTCTTTTTAATAAATTCTGGTCGATAGCGGTACAATCATCGGCTTAAAGTACATATATGTATTTGATTGAAATATTCTCTGTATATCATCTATATTTTGTTGTTTGGGCATAAAACCTGTAAACATGTACAACATAGAATTAATAAAGATTAGCTTTACAATTATTCTCGCAGTTTCCATTCTTACTGCATTTCCAGCGGACGTTTTGGTCTTCATGTTCAACTGCTCAAAAAAATCGGTTGTTTGTGCCAAGATCTGTAATCATTTACATCACAACATATCAAAGTGCAAGCAAGATTTAAAATAATGATAAAAACAGGAAGCACATAACCGATATTGTTCACTTTACAGTCCCGTATCATTCCACAAATATGGTGTTGCCCTTTTCCTTGGTAAATAAATTGAGATAAATGTATAGTTGTGACTCTTTCAGATATGTTAAAAAAATACGCAATGAAAAGTCATGCAGATATCCACAATGGTATGTCATACAAGTTGTCATAGTAAACAAAATCGCTGATTAGGCATTTTTACCTGTAGTATGCAGTTGCGATAACATATTTGACTTGGATTTTCCAGACCCTGCAATAATAACAAAAAGAAGAATTCCGTTAAAAAATCCATTACGGCTCAAATTACATGTATCAGCACCTTCATTTTGAATTCCAAAGGCAACTTTTACTTTTCAGCGAAATATACTCTGATATTCTCAATATGTTCTCGATATATACCTAAGTTTTACACAATATAGAACAAAACTTTAATTCAACCAAATATATTGTTCATCTATTATCCGAACTCATCATTGTGTGCATCACCATGGAAATGTGTACGTCACGTCACTCAAATCGTTAGATAAACTTCTTCTAGAACACAAAAGCTCAACCGATTCGTATGATTCTGTTATCGATTACGATATAGGGAAATAATGTGCCGCGGATAGTTTAAAACAAATACTTCCAAGTCTATGTAGTACCCCATCAAACTAAATATGGCAGGCTATGTCCAATATCTACCATCAAAATAAACATTCATTAAGCATTAGCCTTGTTCATGTGTGAAATACTTAAAATATCCGATACCCTAACCACTTTCCAATTTGCTGGGGTTTTTGTAGGACTACTAATATCTAATAATACAAAGAATCAGCGAAATGAGTATGTGTACAAGTACATGTACAATCATATATGAAGATATCATATACTAGCTGTACTTTGTGACCTTCGTTCATACTTGTTCGAACAGTACAATTGTAATAAATATGTTATTGTAGACTAAAGATATGTTTCATTAGATTATGATACTATGTATTATTAGATCAACTAAGCTGAAACTTCAAGCGAGCTATTCTGGTCAATTTTTGTCCGGCATCTGTCTGTCCGTCCGTAAACTTCTAACATTTTTGACATCTCCAGAACCATAAGGCTTAAGTCAAATGTGCTACAAAGCATGTTTGGGTAAAAAGAAGTCAAGTTTTCCTCAAATGAAGTGCTACAACTTTTTACAAATGGAGATAATTAAAGCTTTCGACAAGTTTTGTCCACCTTGTAAAAACAATTTGAATTATCGCACGTACGTATTTATGAGGCTGTACAATATATATATATTATTTTACCTGTTTTAACACAATAATTTGTTTTAATTAAATCGTTGTTAAAACAACGGCCACTAAGTCATTTCTAATGTATATTCAAACGATAAATCAAGTGACTGTCACTTGTCCAGGTCAGATTTCCAGAGATAAGATTATCGGTGTAACTTGATATTATCCATCTATATATTGGATACCATGATTCATTATTTGACTCGAATATGATACGCATGCGCAGGAGTTCCCACTACGAACGGTAAATGTACCTATGGGTTTCCACTCTATCTGCTATTTGAATAATCTTCTCACTGTTTTCTATTACATGCAAATGTTTTAAAGCATGTCATTGAAAATCACATCGCTTTTTTCCAACGTACACTGAATTATATGTATTTTGCCTTTCTTATGCTTATAGTAATTAATGCTCATAGTTCCTTCGCCGAAATATTGAGAAAATTGGGCTAAGCCACAATATGGATTTAAATCTAAGTCCCGATTGTGTTAGGTATTTACACTGTACGCGGTACAGTGTTGTCACATGCGACCTTCTTCGATCGGCTGATTGTGAAAGGAGTACTAGTGTTAGATAATTTTAAAAACTCAGCGTTTAGGGGCTTCATTTATTCACCTATTTCGATGTTGATAAATTTCCTGAGTCTTACATGTATATGTTTTAGCCACCAATGCATACAAATAGAGATGTATACCCAAATGTAGCGATGGAAGCAAGTATGAAATCGGCATTTGAGAATAAATATATTTACATGAATCGCTGTCTAAACATTATTTGGTAATTGTGTTATTCCATTTAAGCATTTGTAATTGTAATTATTATTCATTTTTGGATCAGACAACTTATGGTACGTTACATTGTTGACAACCAGGTCTCCTGTCCCACATGTACAAAAAAAGAGAAAATTAATTAATAAAAATAATCAAATTAAAAGTAGAAATAATATTTAATTTTGAAAAAGCAATTCTATTCTCATTTTGAATTGTGAACTGCACGTCGTTAGGACGAGAGAGCACGGTGTTTTAATTTACTTCATGTTGCGAGTTCATTTAAGAAAAATGAAAACATCATAATTCAATTTAAAGTTAGAAAATACAACATCATTTATAATTGAAAGCTTAATTCATTTTTAAAATTTTTAAAATCTTTGCAAATCTACCAGTTGGTAGAAACTGGGATCACAAGTTATATGTTGTTACAAGGTGAAGATAGATTGGTGCAATTGTGTATTAAATTTGAAGACCAGAACAAAGTGGATATGCTGTAGGCCTAGCAGTGCTTAGCTCGATATAATAATTTTCATGCAATTTATCTAGACCTCTCTCCAACTGCTTTCATTTCTCATATTAACATGCTGGAATCCCCAGGTAGTGAGGATTCAAGTTTGTTTAATCTATGGTCCCCGGGATTAGGATGGGCTACAACAGGGAATCAAAGTTTCCCATTGGAATATATAGGATTTTTAATTACATGGGAATATATACAATTTAAAAAAAAATTGAGATATAAGTTTGTTCAAATCATGATAGGATTAGGCCACACTAAAGGATCAAAGTTTTATATTGGAACATATAGGGAAACATCTTTGAAATATTTTTCTCAAAAAAAACCCAGAACCATGATTAATCCTATTGACATGCAAGTATCTTCAGGTGGTGCAAAATCAAGTTTGTTCTATTCAGAGGTCCTAGGTGTAGGGTCGAGGCACAACAAGATATCAAAGTTTTAAATGGGAATATACAGGATGATAATCAAAATAAATTCTTTTTGAAGATTTGCAGGACCACCACACTTAATCATATCTAAATGCTATATTCCTAAGTTTTGTAGATCCACGTTTTGTTGTTGTTTTTGTACGGGGGCTATTCTTTTTGTCTGCCTGTCTGAAACTTGAACATACCTCATAATCTTTGAATGGCGAGAGAGCTTTCATATTTCTTATGACAAGACCTTTTTGGTACCAAAGTTTTTAACCTTGTGACCTTGACTTTGACCTTTTAAGAAAATCTAACTTAGGCGATATTTCCTGAACTATTTGAGATAGGACTTTCAAATGAGTGATACACATTTCATGTATGTATTCCTTGTGACAAGACAATTCTTTTGGTAGCAAAGTTTGATCTTGAATCTTGACCCACTTTCAAGAAAACTTAATTTAAAAAATATCTTTTGATCTGTTTAAAATATAACTTTCATAGTTTGTATATAAATTCCTTGTGGCAAAACTTCACATTTTGTACCATCAATTTTGATTTGTGACTTTGCATCACTGTTATGCCATTGCCCTTTGGGGCTAAGTAGGGGTAAAAAAAAATATGGGAATGATGTTTTTGATAAATAACAACAGCTGAATATCAGTGCAGCCAAGGTGACTCAGGTAAGTAATATGGCCCTTACATGGATTGTATTTTGCTGCTTTGACATACCTGATTTCACACATTATCATTTAAATTTACGGTATGCTCACCTTGGGCGCAGTGCATTCATTCTACAACAATGAAAAATATTTTTCAGAAATATTCATTTTAAGCATAATATTGCATACAGACAATATGTGAGGGACTTGTTAGAATGTTTTAAATACATGCAGCTTACCGATTTCATCTTGTTGTTATCAGTGTTGTCTGAAATTTCTTGGGGCGAAGATCGACGATAAATGGTACGTGATGGTTGAAGTGTGTCCATTTTCGGCAAGGATCCATGATTTGCAATGTCATGTTGGTGCCTTGTAACCCGCTATATACAAATTTTCGTATAATTAATTACGTTTCATTTTATTCACCTGTACCAATCAAAAAATAACCATCACGTCTTGTTTAAGGCATAGGGTCTATCTTTCATATAAAAAATGACATTTTGCAAGAAAAACTCCAAAAACAAAAAGAAATTTTTAGTATTAATTTTGAGTTATCTATAGCTGCTGCGCATTGAAATTGAAGTAATTTTGAAGTCAGAATGTTTGTTTGGATGACAATATATTAAACTAGTACCCCACTGATTGGTGGCTACACACAAATATAAGAGATGCGAAGTCAACAGGATACCAGTTTAGGCAAATGAGAACTGGGAATTGTTTTGTAATTACAATCATATCCAATGTGTTTGTAAACATTCTGAAGAACATTTTGTGGTTTTCTAGTTATGATTTTTTAAAATAACCACCTTTTTGGAACATTCAGAATTTTACCAATATCTTAGACCCTATGCCATTAAGTGTAAATGCTAAAATTTAACAATTTGTAAAATTTTGTAGGGTCATCTATCCCATTCATGCGATCACAGTGTGTATTGTACCTTTCCATCCATTGTTTTGTCAGTTTCTATGGAACACCTATCATGATCATTTCCATATTCAGCGTTTGTGTCAGAATGATCTGTTTGGGTTTTTTCTTAAAGTAAAATAAACAACACCACTATTCAACACATGCACGATTCAACACACACAATTTTACATTTTGAATATGACGTTACGTTTAATATCTATTTGCCGTGGAAATATACCATTTATTGAAAACCACGACGCATTTTATTAGTGGGAATTTTTAGGAAAATCTCTGTTAAACCCAGGTGTGAGAAAACGTGAGCCTCATAGTTCCAAGATACAGTGATAAACTTTTTGTGTTTAAAACGTTTGTGCGTCTTATAGACAGTTTTTACCTGCATGGTTAACTAAACAGTTTAATGCGTTATACGAACCACGTAAGACTGGGGAGAGTCTACGGCGACCCGCGTGGAACCGTAAGATCCGCAAACACCTCATGTAGAAATTAAGTTGTTGAGGTTCGTTGTAGAAAATTGCGAATTGGGGTAAAAAAAAACGACGTTTAAAAACACCAGAACTCCTCTTACAATTTACGTAGTCAAATCATCTTTCGGAAGGTACTAGTAATTGGTGGAGTCCTGCAGATGTGAAACAGGGTTTCAGAATCTTCATTTACACCCTTGGATGGAATTTCAAGATATTTGAACTTTCAAACATGAATGGGGTTGGTATGACCCCGGGGACATTGCTCATCATGATATTCGATGCATCTTGATATATACAACCAGAATATATGGTTTAGCGAGTCACTTTTTCATAATTTCTGCATTTCAGTGCAGACGTAGCTGACATTCCTTCAACCTTCTGTACTACACAGATTTTTCTGTTATTCTATTTTCTTCTTCCTGTCAATGACGTAGATAATCAGACACACAAAACACTACATTTGATTACACACGTCTGTATTTGGCACACAGTTGGATCACCATGAGACGATACCTCTATATAACTTTGACTCTTGACCTCAAGGTCAAAATTAAAGGTTTTTTACAATAGATTTGTGTCCGGGCCATAAATTCTTTGTTCTTTGACATAGGCATACCATATTCTACACATGAGTGTATCAGCATAAGACGATGTGTCGGGTACCTTCATGACCTGTATATGACCTTGAACTTTGACATCAAGGTCAAAATTGATTATAGGGTTTTGACATAAGACATGGGTGTATCACTATGATACTATGTGTCATGTACATTCATGACCTGTTTATGACCTTGACCTTTGATCTCAAAGTCAAAATTATAGGTTTATGCCTATATTCGTGTTCGGACTATATTTTCCATTTTCTTGTACAAAGGCATACCATAATTTTACACTCAGGAAAGAGGTAATTTATACATGTACCTGTTAAGAACACCCTTTGGGATATTGGGGTAAGCGGGTGGTATTCGTAGTGAGCATTGCTCACAGTACCTCTTGTAATTGAAGTTTCTTCAGCATTTCGGTTCAACTGCTCTGATGACTTTGCGAAAAGATTTTAAAGTTAGATAATTAAAATCCCATTTCAATTTCAAATCGCGTGTCGTCAAAATCATATCCAAGGAACACACTTTACTTCTGAGTTGACATACTGGATGGGATATTGTCTTTGCATATTGACTTCTCTGTTGGTATTTCCCATTTAAACTTTCCCATGTCAGGAAGATTTCCATTCTCTTTCCATGCACCTGATTGCCATCATCAGTGTCTGGATGTCCATTGTCCATTTGATGTCTACATTCGGTTTTCACAAACATAGCAATATATCATAGTGAAAGTAATTACTCTTTCAGGTTCACAAGCCATTGTGGTGAGGGGACATTTAAATCGTTAGGCCAAAATACTGAAGACGTTTTATACAACTCTTCCGGCGCAGGGAATTCTTTAGTTGAAAATCCTTTCCTTATTAGACATTTTTCTGATGTGCAGTGGACTCATCATCCAAATTTTAAGTGCAACGGCATTGTTATCAACAAGGAGGTAGCTGATATGTGCATTATCGTTGGTTAGAGGATAAGGTGTAGTCTGAGGGAGTACCGAGGAGATCTATAGCTCCAGTATTTTCAGTCGCTGAATATCGCAGTGTTAATGCTAAGTTTAGTCCTGGTTCCAAAGCTTTCTGAAAAGACGTTCTTCTTTTCTCATTCCTGGGTCCCACTCGTTCTGGAATTCCTTTGAAGACGTGGTCAGTCTGTAGAAAACGTCTCTACTTTAAGGCAATCTGCTTTGTGCTTCCGTGAGGCCAATCTGAATTAATCGTACAGTCGTACTAACACCGTTCTTACGTCGACTACGTAATGCATTGTAATGCTCCCCATCGCCTAAATCTTAAAGGGACATTTGCGAAGTTTCAGTTATCAGTTTGTCAACTTTCGCTTCGCACAACATCCTGTGTTCTCAAACTTCCCGGTAGATCGTCCAGTTTTCTGCGTATTCCATCTTATATGGATCGTCTTTTCCTAAACATTTTCACCAGATCGTTGGTCAGTTTTTTTATCTGTTTTTTTTTTATTTCCATAGTGATCTGTCTTGTGGGTGGTGTTTTTTCATCAGCATTTGAACAACGAATGGCCATTTCATTTGAAAGAATGTGTGCACAATTTTTGCTTTTTCGTTAAATCAGCATTTGAACAACGAATGGCGAGTTTTTTTTTTAAAGAATATGTGCACATTTTTTGCTTTTTCGTTAAATAATTATGAAAATATAAAATCACTGCATATGTCATAGTATACTTGGTATACTAGGATGTAGTATTTTACCAAATTCTCATTATCATAAACATTACTGAATGCGCAGTTTTAATTTTTAACAACTTGCTGAAATTGATTAACAATCGAATGGAAAATTGGACAGTACTAATAATAACAATCTCTATTTTTAAAATCGGCCTTACAAACAACAATGAACATTAGTTATATACTAGCTATTTACGAATTTACATGGATGCTGGCGCTAGGGGTTCATTTTGAGGGAGGAAACCCACGTGTCCGAGCGGGTGACCACCACACCCTCTCACAAACAACCACGAGGATTGAACTCGGGTCGCAGCAGTATGAAGCGAGTCCATTAAGCATAATGTTACCTGGACACCCAAAACAAATATAAACCACCCTATATTGCAAATAGCATAAGCATTTTGTTTTCATACTTATATTTTGTATTGCATTTGCATATATTAGTCAATCTGTGTAATCTACATGTTTATGTGCTCATTTGCAAACCTAGCCATTAGTAAACGGTTGATTTTATTACAATGTAAGTTGTCCCAGCCAATTGATTTGCTATATTTTGGTTTATTACACTGTACGTCATTTGTTTGATCATGATAATAAAGGAAATGTTCAATTAAACCGTTTTGTAATTTCATTAGACACTTCAATGATTATCAAGTAACAACAACTGAGCTACGGAATGTCGATGTTTTTGCTCATACATGGAAATTTCTATTTCAGAATTGTGGAATATAAAGATATTTATGCATTATGATGTAAAACGAGAGAGAGAGAGAGAGAGAGAGAGAGAGAGAGAGAGAGAGAGAGAGAGAGTATTAATTGATGTTTTCTGCCACACTCAACAATTTTTCAGTTATATGGTGGCGCCAAGTATTTTATTGGTGGAAGAGAGAACCCAGATACAATGTACCTGGGAAGAGACCACCGACCTTCCGCGAGTAAACTGGGAAACTTTCTCACTTACCGGCGCGAGCGGTTTTAGTTTTGAATCTGATACCTGCTTATTCAGCAGCTTCAGGGAGGAATGACACAGACAGGGTTGTTTATATCAATTTAAACTGAAGACGAAGAGGTAAGCGGAAGCCATTTTTCCAAAATGCTAAGAATTATACGGACTGTGATAGGGAATTTGCTTTTCCATTAAATGAAATAAATAAATATTACCTTTATCTCCTTTATTTGGCCTCCTCGTCTAAAAAATGTAGTGTTTTTCAAATATATATTGTATAACTAAGTATTCCAAAGAAAGCATATTGGGTAAAAGTAAAGGCTACTATGTCAAACCCATGTAATTTACAAATTATTTGATAAAATTTGAAACGTTCAAAATTTACTTTAGATAATCACAATTTAAATAAAAAACATCATTTGGCAAGTTTACATGTTAGTACACAACAGTAACAGATGTATTACTTACTATTTTCTCGTCAACGGAGCTCACGACATCAACAAGGAAGCTGGCACTTTCATTTATCTGACATTTGGTTTTTCCTGTAAAGACGACCGAAGAGGACTTACGACTACGATGATTGTATGGATTTCCCAGCGCAGCCTGAAAATCATCTTTACAATAAAATATAATATTACGACATACTATAATATTTCAGATTCTACAAAATGTACGAGTACCATTACTACATGATTGATTGAGTGATTGATTGGGGTGTTACGCCGTTTTGGCAATATTTCAGCCATTTTACGGAGGAAAAGTTGAAGATAAAGAACAGTGATAAATCTCAAAATTGCTAATTTCAAATAGAACACAAAATTCAAAATTAAGAGTAGGGTAAAAACGGACACCTGGACACATCGGAGGTGAGATCAGGTACCTAGGAGGAGTAAGCACCCCCTGTGGAACAGTCATACCCGCCACGAGCCCTATATCTTAATCAGGTAATCTGGAGTAATCCGTAGTCAAAATCAATATGTAAAGAATGACCTAACATTGTCAGACAGCATCCGACCTAATGCGAGTTTGTAGTTGTAAATAAGGTTATTATAACGCACATAGAATTGGGAAGAGGCTGACTTTAAATGAGACTGTTGAAATCTTGCTAACATCAACTTATTTGTCACTAGACTGTCTCCATTTTAAGAATATCGATCATATGCAGATCATGCTCTCACTTATCAAATCAGAGACATAAACACCATATGCATGTGATACTGGAGTACTGATACAAAAATATGGGATGTTAAAGATGGATAAGCTGAAGTTATTCTGTTTGTCATAAAGTTGAGTTGTAGCACTTCTACTACGACTACTACCACCACCATTAACACTACCTTCACTACATGTAACTGCAGAATTGTAGCTCTTGCTTTGCAATCTGAATGGGGTTGGATCAGGGGCCAGATCCCAGCACAGTGTATGCCTAACGTCTAACACTGTTTCTTTCGCAAAGTTCCCAGCATTAGAAATTAACTAAAATCCTTGAAAGCATGTGTCATGCTAGGGTTTAGCACAATAAAAGACCCACACTTTTATGGCCATGAACTACAGATGTAATAACATTTATTAAACTATATATAGGCAGTTAAGTCTAGCAGTAGTAGTGGTCGGAATAGTAGCATAGTAGTTGATTGATTGATTGTATATTGTTTAACGTCCCTCTCGAGAATATTTCACTCATATGGAGACGCGTGTGTATGCATGTATACTATTGTCACCGCCAGATTCTAATCTATCTTGGCTTCACTCATGCTTACTGAAGAGTTCCGATTCCTTAAAAAAAAATAGGACAACAAAAGAATGACAGTGCGGAGTTTCACATTTATTCACATTTGCAAATTCGCATTACCGTATCGTCGTTCTCACACTTTAGCGCGATTACTCCTTTGCATCCGTTTCCCTAATAACTTCAAAGAGCTAATGTTCTGGTCATAAAATCACACAATACAGTGGTGGATCCAGAAATCTATAAACGGGATTGCAAATGCCTAGAGGTCTGGGGACTGTCTTGGAAATCCATAGTAGGTCCAGGGCGACGAAATAAGGTTGAGGGCAATAAGACCTATACGAATTAGAATTTTTGACATATTTCTATAAGAAATGGAATTACATTTGCATTTTTGTGAGGGGATGTGCGCCCGGCGCACCAGTACTGAAACCCCCAATGCAACGAACGTGTGTAGTTTGAATAACAGTAAATCACCTTTGTCTGTAATATTTGAGCATCTCTTGAGCTCCATAAAGCAAACATTTACAAGTCCACAGATGTCTCTCCGTGAAATTTATCGTTTCTCCAGTAAATAACTTTATAAGCCACCTTACGTTAAATACAGCATATCTATAACTAGATACTCACCAAACAGAACATCCTTTTGAATGCAGTTACAGAGAATAATCCCTCAAAAACAAATAATGAAAATTAATGAACACAGACTAAGTGCTCCAATTATAGGTTAGTAACTAGAGAAGTGTTTCATACTAGATTCTCAATGATATTGACGTATTAAAAGGGCGACGAGAAAGGTATATATAGATCACAATTTCGATACCTTATCTAGATATAAATAGATCAGTTCCTTTCCCTTCATAATACGGTAATGATTTGAAGAATTGTACTTCATTTATTTTTCAAAACTTTTATAGTTATAATTTCATAAATATTTTCCAAATTAGTTCCACAAGTCTTTTAAAAGTACTTCTGGTAAGATTCTAATGCATGGAATATTTTGAAAAAGTCATTCAGCCATTGTTTTTCAATATTGCTAAATAAAATATACATGGTTAAAGAAATCCAAGATTTGACGAATTATACAACACCTTAAACTGTTAACTGAATAAGATTTGTGGTTTTCATGATAGTTCATAGACATAGTATATGACAACAACTTGTATAGAACATGCCAAATTCTCAGGCGTCTTGAAAATATTTAAAGGGTATACGTGGAAATGTTAGATCCTATTTCATGGACCCGTGTATTGTAAATTCTAATCTTATTGATCTCCCCATTGGACAGTATATTAAAAACTCTAGACCAGAAGGTAAACGCTGTATGTGTAATTCCCGTAAAGTTCGCATCAAGTTTTTTCGAGCCTTTGTCCAGACAAAATAGTTATTTTGAAATCCATCTCGAAATAAAGGACACCACAGAGTCGTCCACTTCTGCTTCATACTTAGATATTTTATTGAAAGTAGACATTAACGTCAAACTGACAACTCAACTGTATGACAAACGGGATGATTTCAGCTTCTCCATCGTCAACTTCCCACATTTATGTATCAATGTTCCATTATCACCTGCATATGGTGTTTATATATCTCAACTGATTCGATATGCAAGAGCTTGTTCTGGGTATAGTCAGTTTTTAAATCGAGGTAAGCTACTGACAAACAAGTTGATGGTACAGGGATTTCAACAGTCTCGATTGAAGTCAGCATTTTGCAAATTCTATGGTCGTTATAACCTCACATTGGGTCAAAAGGGATTTCAACAGTCTCGATTGAAGTCAGCATTTCGCAAATTCTATGGTCGTTATAACGATCTAGTTCGTCAATACAACCTCGCATTGGGTCAAATGCTGTCTGACATGTTTCATACCGATTGTTAAGCCGTTCTTGGCACACTGATTTTGACTGCGGATAACTCCGTTTACCTGATCAGGATATGGGGCTCACGGCGGGTGTGACCGGTGAACAGGGGATGCTTACTCCTCCTAGGCACATGATCCCACCTCTGGTGTGTCCAGGGGTCCGTGTTTGCCCAACTATCTATTTTGTATTGCTTGTGGGAGTTATGAGATTGATCACTGTTCGTTATCTTCACCTTGCATCTAGTAGAAATGACTTGATATGGAAGTTTTCAAACTGTTAATGTAAGTCAGTGCTCTTTGACATAAACACTGAAGATTCAACGAACATTTATGTACTACATAAAAGCAATTTCTCTTCTTGCATAAATGCAAAAGAAGAGAAATTGCTTTTATGTAGTGTGCATAGTTCCTTAAATAGCATTAGAGTGTAAAAGTCAAAATATAATTAATGATTGTATGATTAATTGCACCGTAGAATACTGTTTAATGTCTCTCTTCCGACTATTTCACCCATGTAGAGACGTCACCATTGCCAATGAAGGGCTGCAAAATGTCGGCCTATGCTCAGCGCTTACAGCCTTTAAGCAGGGAGTGGTCTTTATCTTGCAACACCTGATGTGACACGGGGCCTCAGTTTTTGCGGTCTCATCCACGGGACCTTGGTTTTTACAATCTCATCCGAAGGACCGCCCCCATTTGATAACTTCTTACGACAAGCAAAAGGGTACTGGGGACCTATTCTAACCCGGATTCCCATGGGATATAGTTAAATGAAATCATATCGGCAATAATTAGAAGTATATACAAGATTTACATATTTCTTCACAGTTCCTGTATATCTGATAAAATATCTCGGAATTTCCATTTTGATATGTACTTCACATATGAATCTCACATTTAGATGTAGATTAAAACACTGTGCATTCAAATACCACTCTTTAAAATCGCAAAAGATTGATTTGCCGATGATTCGAATGATCATCCGTACAATCACTAAGGTGCCTTTAAATATGCGTATTAAATGTAGTTAGCCATTCTGGAACATGGAATACAGAATGCTCTCTTCTGATACAACACATCTGTTTACAACGGTAAGTGATCTAAATTTAGGAATTTAAGTTACAAATTGGTACATATATTTTCATTGCATATACATAATGAATGCAATAATTATTCAGATTGTAACTTTAAATCAAATTCGTTACCACATTTCCATTAAGTTCACCATACTAGTAAGCAACCAGTGAATTGCACTTTGTTTTAATCCGGGGCATCTGTTTCACAAACACATCTTATTTTCTCATACACTCAACATTTTTGTTCAAGGACTTTTATGTTCTCGTCATGTTGCCATCGCTACATATGGTAGTTAAGATACATACTTTTAGTTTGTCCGTTTTGAAATTGATACTGCTCTATAATAAGCATCTGGAATAGAACACACAATTTTAAAAGCACGTGTATATTAGCACGCGGCATATATTATGGTATACCGGTATGTATATTAAAGGAAACATCTCAGATGTTAAAACAATACAACATCTGCAACTCCCCGACGTTACATTGGTGATAAGAAATGGAACGTTCCGATAGAATCACAGGGGCTAAGCCCGATTGGGCTCGAACTCTGTGATACCGTAATTATAGAAAGGGATCTAACTCTGACCCACATAAACAAGTGGCCCATCGGGCACATCTTTCTCCTGAGTCACCTTGGCCCTTATCTGAAGACTTTTCATTTATATTTGCATATAAAACCTTAGTCCCTATTGTATCCCCAACCTATTCCTGGAGGCCATGATTTTTACAAACTTGAATCTGCACTATATCAGAAAGCTTTCATATAAATGTCAACTTCTTTTTTCCCAATGGTTCTAGAGATGAAGATTGTTAAAGATTCCTCTATATATTTCTATTTAAAACTTTGATCCCATATTGTGGCACCAAACTATACCCGGAGGCCATGATTTGAACAAACTTGAATCTGCACTATGTCAGGAAGCTTAAGGTTAATGTCAGCTCTTCTGGCTCATTGGTTCTTGAGAAGAAGATTTTTAAAGATTTGCCCTATATATATTCTATGCAAAACTTTGATCTCCTATTTTGGCCCAACCTACCCCAGGGGACATGATTTAAACAAACTCGAATCTGCACTATGTCAGAAACCGTCCATATAAATATCTGCTCTACTGGTCCATTGGTTGTGGAGAAGAAGATTTTTTAAAAAAGATTTCCCCTATATATTTCTATATAAAAATTTGATCCCCTATTGTGGCCCCATCCTATCCCCTGGGGTCATGATTTGAAGAAACTTGAATTTGTACTATATCAGGAAGCTTTTATGTAAATGTCAGCTCCGCTGGCCCATTGTTTCTTAAGAAGAAGATTTTTAAATGACCCTACCCTAATTTTGCATTTATGTGATTATCTTCCCTTTGAAGGGGGATGACCCTTAATTTGACCAAACTTGAACACCCGTTATCTAAGGATGCTGTTGGCCAAGTTTGGTTGAAATTGACCCAGTGGTTCTGGAGAATAAGATGAAAATGTGAAAAGTTTACAACGCCGACGACGACGCCAACAGACAACAGACAAATTTAGATCAGAAACGCTCACTTGAGCCGTTGGCTACCCACTCGCTTTAAATGCCTAAAAAATCAGAAACTAGGTGCGGTATGCGTAATTTACCGGTCTCCTTCCATATATTAATGTTTGAACTATTTGCATGCCTAATGTCAAGCCACAGGCTCTAAAATGAACAGATATATACGTCACTGTTCTCTCGATTTCACCTATTTATTTTTACTAGGACATTTACCGGTCCAGGTCCCTTGTTGGTCTCTTACCTATGACAGCAGCGAAATTCAGACTAATGTGGAAGATTTCAGATCTATCAATTAAAATTTCACATCAAATATACGCTACTTCCTCATTCTTGAATTATGTTCTTCGTGTAAACGTTACACGGCTCAATTTTTCTTCAGTAGCATCAACTGTTGACAAGATCTGCCATTTTAATGAACGCACTAAATACCTGATATACTTAAAATCTCAAATACTTAAAAATTGATCAAAACATTTCTCTTGTTATATTGCACCTAGAGAAGGAAATCGAACATTATGTTTTGGCCTTCTTAATTTTTTGTGTTTGTTTATTTTATTTCATTTTGATTATTTTTACCCATTTTCCCCTTCTTTAAAGTTTAAGGTATTTCAGGTCTTTAGTGCGTTTTTCAAAATGGCAGTTAGAGTCAGGAGTTGATATTTTGTAAAATAAACGACCCAGATACAGCGAACATAGAGAATTTTATTAAGGTATGAGGAAGGAAGTAGCGTATAATTGATGTGAAATTTTAATTGACAGGTCCGAAACCTTCCACACTGGTCTGAATTTCGCTGTGGTCATATGTGAAAATCACCCGGTGACCTGGACCGGTAAATGTCCTAGTAAAAATAAACAGGTGAAATCGAGAGAACAATGACGTATATATCTGTTACTTTTAGAACCCGTGGCTTGGTATGCAAATAGTTAAAGCATTACTCTATGCAAGGAGACCGGTAAATCAAGCATTCCTAGTTTATGATTTTCTAGGCATTTTGAGTGGGTAGTTTGTTTATGTAGGTCAGAGTTAGACCCCTTTCTATATTTATGGTATCACAGAGTTCGGGCCCAATCGGGCTTAGCCCCTGTGGACAGAATATACATAAATATCAAAACTGTTCAAGATGGCATAATACACTAGTTGAACGGGATAAAATATTTAGTTCAAGAAAATACGTATAACTTTCAAATTGATTTGATAATACATCTAAATGAAATTGTCTTTTGCACTGGAATTTCAAACATATCATTGTCGAAATACACAATGTAACCCGATAAATGGTATATGAATATAAGTTACCATAACTATAGTGGATTTCAAAACTTCTCAAAAATCCCTACAGAGATAAATTGTTGGATCGAGTAAATGTTCCACCAAGCCCGATGCAAGCAATGGTATGGGAGAATGTGAGTTATCGTGCCTATACTGGATTCCTAAACTTCACAAAAACTCTTACAAACAAAGATACAGTACTGGATCGAGTAAATGTTCTACCAAGCCCTATATTTCGTCCTTACGAAAATATTAACAGCTGTGAAGGAGAAACTGCAAAAGCACATCTACTGTTACAACATACATGTATGCCAGAAGTGGTGTAAATCAATGTGGATTCTAAAAAACGTCTGAAGAACTTTTAATAAAACTGAAATCACAAAACGTTTCTCAAATCAACATCAGAACGTATGACTTTTCAACATTTGACACGACCATATCTTAACCAAAATCAATGAGTTAAAGACTACGCTTTTTGACATCATAGACAATTACTTCTTCAGTCAAAATAGATAAAGAAAATATTCGTAACTAATGATCAATCATTCAAAAGACTACTTTGTTAAACACCTCTCTTCTGCGCACAAGTATTCTCAAGTTAATTAAAAAGATGCTGGAATTCTTCATTGACAATATCGTCGTAGTCTTTGGTGATCAGGTTTCCCAACAATATGTTGGAATACCCATGGACACGAATTGTGCTCCTTTATTAGCTGACCAGTTGTATATTTTACTAGGCAAGATTTGTTTAAGAGCTTCTACATGAGTAGAAAATAATTTCTTCCTGTGACCTTCAATTTGACGATTTATCTGTCAATGATACTCATTTTCATTTTCCACAAAACTGGAAATAAAGGACACCCATTCCTTCCCCACATCTATTTCATACCTCGATATTTTATTGAACATAGACGTTAGCGGCAAACTAACAACTTAATGAAAAAAAAGCGTGTTGACTTCAATTTCTCCACCGTCAACTTCCCATTTGTATGTAGCAATATTCCATTGTCACCTGCATATGCTTATGTAAAACTTATACGATACCAATTTTGATGCACCAGATGCGCATTTCGACAAATAATGTCTCTTCAGTGATGCTCAACTGATTGGATACATAAAAGTATCAATGTCCCCTCAGATTTCACGAGACCGGACTGACATTCAGGCCTCATTTGTTTCAGCTGAGGAAATAATGAATTATTTCTCATTCTTGACCGTGCTTCACCTCAGGGTATATATAATCTATTTCCATTGAATTGCAATAATTTTCTTGCTTAAGATTGCATTATACCACTCGATAAAGCTTAAGCAGGTCTTGCAAAGCGCAATCAGGGAAATGACAAGTCTGATGTGTCACCAAGATGTAACACGTATATGTAGTAGCAATATTCCATTATCACCTGCATATGGTGTTTATGTCTCTGAACTAATTCGATACGCAAGAACATGTTCTGGATATGATACGTTTTTATACCCAACAAAACGAATGTTT
Organism: Ostrea edulis; assembly: GCF_947568905.1. NCBI lineage: Eukaryota > Metazoa > Mollusca > Bivalvia > Ostreida > Ostreidae > Ostrea > Ostrea edulis. The sequence goes on along the minus strand of NC_079172.1, from coordinate 71,415,909 downwards.
TTTACCCGTCTGTTGGTCCCTTTCTTGCTAGCGTAACTCCTCTGAGACCGCTCAACAGAATTTTGTAGTTAAAAAGGACACACTGTGTATATGTGCATATTCCCAGGCAATTCTGATTCATTAATGTGCTGGGAGCTATGCCCCTATTGAACTTGGAATTTTGAGCCCGTCTGTCCTGTTCTTGCAGTAATGCATAACATTACCATTCATTATGTGAGGCAATGTTGGAGCGTGGGGTATGTGAACTTTCTTTTTAATCAAGGCGGGCTAACTACAAATAAATTGATAACAGGAGTTTTAACAGTCTCGTGAGTTTTAACAGTCTCGTGACTTTTAACAGTCTCGTTTAAAGTCAGCATTTCGTACAGTATATGATATGGTCGTTATAACCATCAAATTTACGAATATAGCATAGTATGTGTTAGAGGCCTCCGTGGCCGAGTGGTTAGAGCATCGCGTTTAAAATCACACGACCTCTCACCTCTGTCGTCGCGGGTTCGAATCCCGCTCGCGTCGGTAAGTGAGAAAGTTTCCCAATTGACTTTCGGAAGAGACTTCCTAGGTACATTGTATCTGAGTTCTCTCTTCCACCAATAAAAACTGGGCGCCACCAGATAACTGAAAAAATGATGAGTGTGGCGGAAAACATCAATCAATCAATCGTTGGGTTAAATGCTGTCTGACGTGTTCCATACCAATTTTTAGATACATGTTTGCATACTGATTTTGATTACAGCTTCCTCCGTTTACCTAATCAAGGTATAAGGCTAACGGATGGTTTGACTGGTCGTCGGGGGTGCTTTATCCTCATATGCATCTAATCCCACCTCTGGTGTGTCCCAGGGTCTGTGTTTATCCTACTCTTGATTTTGTATTCTTTTTAGGAATTATGATATTGATCACTGTTCGTTATTTTCACCTTTCATTATACAAACCTGTTCAATGGCCGAAGGCCATTATATAAAATAATAATCATAATAAGATACATTCAATCCTATGGGCCCCTTGGACCATTGGTGTGAATTATGCGAGAGTATCCGAGGATGTTTTATCCCAAATAATAGTATGCATAATTTCTAATATATGATGAAATTATAAAAGAGGGGGGTTATGAAATTAATCACTGTTCGTTATCTTCACCTTACCAAATAGAAGAAACGGAGTTACTTTTTAATAAAGATAATGACGTATGGCGTAATGTTGATTTATGATCAGGGGCAAAGAACTCGTGGGTAACCTACAACTAATCATGACCGATTGCTTCGTATAATTTACATTATATTTTTCCCGAAGAAGGAAAAGTTGTTCTAGACATAATAACCGTGCATTGTTGGATCCTACATATATAATAATTACCATCAAACATGTCCAAATTTCTCATGATTTGATTACAATTCATCTTATATAACATAAACTATACGTGTATTAATTATCTATCAATCTTCAGTTTGTAAAATAAATTGAATTACAGCAGTGTGTCACAGTGGAAGATGCAAAAAGGAATATCGCTATCAACGAAAATTTAAGCAACTTTCATTTTGTCGACATCGTCTGCGTAGATACTGGGACCATTTATGCAGATGAGGTAAATTTATCAGCATTAAGAACCAGTGGACCTGTTCAAGTTATGATCGGAAATGAAGATAGGAAGTTTCCATCTTATTTAGAGACTGATGAAAAAGATCCTATTTGTCCAGATGATGATGAACCCAGATTCCGAATGCCTTGTCGCCATGCTACAAGTATTTTTCATCTTCATTTTCGTATGATGTTTGTCAATATAGCAATATAGATTATTTCAAAGCGCTTTTGGTCTACTGCTTTTTAGTGGCATTTGAAAAACAACTTTCTGAACTCCAGGCATCAGGCCTATAAACATACACGTAAATATGTTAAATTCTTATTTTTCAAATTCCACTGAAGAGTCCTAGAGCGAAAGCGCTTTGGAATAAATGTGAAATCTTCATCAGAGGCCACGACACTGTTGCTTATATAAACCTCAAATTTTCGACGCAACCCGCGTCTTTATAAAGAGACATATTTTATATAAACAAATATCAAATACTACAAACTAAGAACAAACGACAAATATTGATAATATACACTGTGAACAAGAATGATACACTGATAAACTGAATTGAGAAAAAATGTTGTTTTAATTGCAAGAAGGTCTAAATCATTGTTCCATTCTAAACAGTGTCCTGTCCTTTTCAGTGTTTGAAAAACTCCTGACTTTATATCTTTTTATATCCGACATTATATATATATATATATATATATATATATATATATATATATATATATATATATTCTTTATTTTAGCGCCTGATAACCTATTCTTAAGGATGAAATCTTCACTAAGCGGTGAAGGATCTTTCCCAGTTAGGTGCACAACTCCTGGATGTGACATGGTGTGGGAAATATCGGATATAATGAAGAAAGCTGACCTAACGGAAGATGAGAAAATATTCTTTTATGCAAAGTCGTCTCTAGTTTCTATGAGGAATCTTTATGTTGAAGCTTGTCCCAGATGTAGCACCTATTGTCAGACTAACGCTGGGAGTCAAATAGTTCGTTGCACCATATGCACTGATTATAAATTCTGCATTAAATGTAAAGATACATGGGAAGATGGCCATAAATGTAATAGTAAACATGCAGCTGAGATTCAAAAAATTCTAAATGAAGCAGCACAAAAGACTATTTCGTTTTGCGGCGTAGAGGGAGTTCCATCTACTCGAATGTGCCCCTCGTGCAATCGTTTGATAGAACACGACTCGATGTGTAAACAAATGACATGTCCATGTGGTACACAATTCTGCTTTGTATGCCTCACACTTTGTAAAAATTCAGTTCTGCAGTGCTCTGTTTATAGTGCAAAATGCCCTATAGCTCCCATTCAAACCTTCGAACTCAACTGACTATGAACTAACATGAAACTTTTTTGTTTCATTGGGATGCAATTTCGTGGAGAGGGTTTCCGTACATTGAAATATATAAATTGTATATTTTGTTGTGGTTTGAAATTCTTGGGGCAGAAGTACCCACGAAAGTTGAGCCCCAAATATGTTCAACGATACCACAGTACAATGTCGATCGCACGAAGTGTTTCTCCTATGTACATACATCTGCACACTTCATCAATATCTAACATATCTATGTGTGTTTTTATAGACCTGATACCTGTAGTTCTTTCAGGAGGTGACACCGCGCTTGTTAAAAATGTCAGCGCTTTGGGAATCTTGATTTGGTTTGCACGTATTTCATTGTATATAATTTATACCAGAGGATGAGAAGCAAGTTCTTCTCATTATAACCTAATGCATGTAACACACAATTGTCATTGTAAAAACATATACAGAGAATACAATAATGGTAAGTGTTCTATAGATAAACAATGCAATATGATATGATCATCAGTTAAATCTTAGTTTCATGAATATACGTCTAATCTGCTAATATATAAAGACTAACTGATAACTTAAATAGTTTATAGATAAATGGAAAATGATAATAAATGATAGTAGTAGTAATAATAATAATGATAATGCCTTTATTTATCCAGGATAACACAAATCAGCATGGTTGGTTTCCATTGTGGTCCTGCATAGAGAAAAACATTAACTATAACAGGTTTGCACACACATCTACATAACTGTTAAAAGTTTCCAATTGCACCATGATGTTGTTCTGTTGTGTTACACATTTCGTTTATGGACAAGTTAAAAGAAAGTATGGGTACAGTCGAAAGCCTTTTTTTAATATATAGACATTGTTTCAATGAAGGGAAGGGTGGATCTGTAGCTCTCTGATCTGTCCCAATATTTTTTTCAGAGAGCTAAAGTTCTGTGGCGAGCATTTTAAAAAGTGTAATAACCTATTTGATACTTTTCACTCATATGGAGACGTCACCATTGCCGATGATCTCTCGTAAATTGAAATAAATACACATTTCTAACTTTTATCAGAGAACAGAGCGAGTATGGAGTTAAATAATTTTGTATTCCTTATAGGAATTATGAGACTGATATCTGTTCGCCATATTCACCTTTTTATGCGGAAGCTACCTTAGCAATGTCACTGCTTTCAATTTTCATGCATTTATGGTATTCCTGTAGATACTGAGTGACGTTAGATGTTAACGCTGCTTATTGATACATACATGTATAAAGTTTGATATCCAATTACTAAACCGGGTCTATGATCTTCAGCCTTGGTAGTAAATGATAGCTTTCAAATGATTCTAGTATTTACAGATTTATGTTTTCAACTGTTTTTGCAGATATTCAGTCGTAGATGTCGTTGGATTTGAGGTGTTATAAAAATTAAAGATTTTAAAATTTTGTTGTGTTTTTATATGTTAAGGTGAACAAATGCAGTTGTAATTATCTAATGAAAATAGATATCAGATTTTCGCTCTGTTTCAATTTACATACACTTTGAGTAGAATTATGTCTCCTGGACTTTACTACATTTCACAGGTTTCGTGTTGCCTATGAATAAGTCACACTTGCTCGACATTTAGATACATCGAGATGTTATTTATCAACAAAGTATGTCGAACTGGAAGGTCGAGGTCACAGGGTAAAAAATATTGGTACCCACGGAAAGGTCTTGTCACAAAGAATACTCATTTGAAATATCAAAGCTCTATCACTTATTGTTCAAAATTTATTAGCAAGGTTAAAGTTCAGACATAATGACATAATTACAGAATGACAGACAAGACAAATACAATATGTCCCCGATCTCCGAGGCATAAAAAGCAGAAAGGGATGTACTGAGTCTGTGAATTTCGCAACCCCGGGGTTTTGACTCTAGGATGCGTCGAAGTTAGTCATATCGTTTAATGTGACATATATTATGTAAAGCCTTTTATCAATATAGCAAGCATTTTGAGAGTATTGCATGACAATACATAGCCCCCTACCCGTTGCAAAAATTACTGTACCACAACAATTTTCAAAGTTCATTATGTACAATGTAGGCTATGGTAAAAGGAAAATTGGGGAAGCAGGATAGGAATGGTTGGAAATCAACTACTATTCCAGTAGAGACTACACCAGGAAAAACACCCCCAAATTTATGATAAGGTTTAGGTCTTCAACTAATAACTAAGTTAATAAACTGCTACAGCGTTGTTTTACTATGCTAGTTTTAATGAATGTAGTTCTCTAATCTACTTAAATAAGTTTCTACAGAAATAAGACACTTGGATGTAAACTAATGATTCATGCTATTCTTGTAAGTCCAAGGGCCATAACATAATGAAAAATTAACGGACCGAGACGAAATTCGAATTTGATCTGTAACTTGTAATGGCAAAGCAATGTACCAAATATCAAATGAATATCTGAAAGCACATAAAAAAGGTCCGGAAAACTGATAATTCGTGCTATTTTTCTAAGCCCAAGGACCATAACTTTCACCTCTAACTTGTTATGCATGGCAAAGCAATGTACCAAATATAAAATGAATATCTGCAAGCACAACAAAAAAGTCTGGAAAACTGATAATCCATGCTATTTTTCCAAGTCCAAGGGCCATAACTACAGGTGAAAAATCAACAGACCGAGACGAAATTCGGACTTGATCTGTAACTTGTTATAGCAAGTAGCGTTCCAAATATCAAATAAATATCTGCAAGAACAGAGAAAAAGTGCGGAAAACTGAACTGACGGACAGACAGACGGAGGGACGGACGGAGCGCAAATCTAAAGTCCCCTTCGACTTCGTCGGTAGGGGATACCAGGTAATAACGCATTTTCGAGGGTATTTAAGTTTTCAAAAATTTCTTGTTTTATACTATTGTGGAATATTTGAATTTAGCTTAAATATGCGGAACAGGATTTTTTTTCTAGATTCCATAGCCCCTGGCTCTAATGATACTTAAAACTATTACCAAGGTGATCGATAAGGCCTGTGGGCCCCTTGTCAGACTTACACGTAATAGGTGAATTTACATTGAGTTCCATTCCGTTTTTCAAAGTTACGGAGTGACCAAATATTTGGACTGAATGAGGTCATTTAAATTAATGTGTTTGGTTGTTGAAGAATTGAGACGAACGACATATATTTGACGGTTTTAAACATATTTTGATTTCTCAGTTTGTGTGTAGGAACAAAAATGCAAATTTGATTTTTTTTTACATCAAGGGTTAAGACAACGTATTCATTGTTATTCAACACACATTAGACGAGTTACAAAAACACCCTTACATATATTAAATGATTCTTTGAAATGTGAAGATCGAATTCACAAAAATTGAATATACATATGTACATGTATGTACATAAGGATTTGAGTAAACTTGTTTTTCTTCTATGCAAGGTGAAGATAACGAACAGTGATCAATCTAAATGGTGAAACTTACAGGTGAATATATAGAAAAGAAAGTTTTAAAATTCGAATTGATAGACTGACTATGTAAGAAATATGCTATTTCGAATTACATGCCATGTTATTTAGTTTGACAAGCTGTGGTAAGTTTAAATACCGGTATTTGCGTGTAAATTACCAAATGTTCCCTTCGAATAAAAACGCTTACGAAATTGACGTTCAATTTCATATATCAGTTATTGGAACACGTGATCAAAAAAGGTCACGTGCAGCTCTGTCATTTGCACTACTTTCATATCATTTTACGCTTATATATTGACATACTCACGATAAATTGAAATAAAAACATATATCGAAATATGAATAGATATTATATTTTGTACACAGATAAGAATGCATTATATTTTTATAAAAACCAAACAAACAAAACAAAAAAAAAACCAAGTGTGCAGCATTTGACGGATTTAGAGATTTTACAAATGCACCAATGTTTACACGCCTCACTATTTGCGAACGATATCCTTTACAGTCGGCTGGAGTCTATACTTGATAATCTACGTTCATTCCTGGTCAACACTAAGGAGGTCTCTACATCGTCATAATGGCTTACTTCCTTTTAAAAACATGGGTGAAAATATAAATATCAGCAATATTTTTCTATTCCTTTCAAACATTGCCTATGTGAGTAGGTCAGTAGGTTAGCACGTGGGCTGCTGAATAGAAGATTGTGGTTTCGAATCCAGCAGGGATTTTGTATTTTGTTTTTAGATTCGCTCTACTATAAACCTAAAACTGCATTTTTGGTTAAATAAAGTAAATTTGAAAGTTTTTAATATTCTTGTACATATCCTCCACTGTTCATCTATATTAAATTTCTCTGGTGTAGCATACCTCCTAAAATCCAAAGTAAATATTTACAGTGAAGAGAAAAACACCCTGTTAGATCGGGTATCCAATCTTACATATCTTGATACTTGTCCAAGACAAACAACCTCAGTGACTGGAACGTTGGCTACTTCTGCCATTACACCACCCAGAAGCTCTCGTCCCGTCGATGAAAAAGCTATTCCTTTCCGACTCCCACAAAATCCAAACAAATTCCCTCCCTAAAGTATTAAAGACTTTGTCACTCTACATTCGGTGATTTTTATTGAAAAATTCAAATTGCATTTGATGTCATCCTGAAATATTTATTGATCAAATTCTAATTAACTATATGATTATCGTGTTGTGCATTGTTTAAAAGCTAGCAAAGTACACATAAAAGCTCAATAGTCAGACAAGTCAGAACATAGATATAAATGTAAGAAATAAAATACCAATTTTTACGTTGCTTTAGGATATGACATGCAGTTGGTCAAGTAATAAAACCTTGCAACGTCCAAATGCAATTTTAGAATTGCATCTTGTTTCTTAAACACAACAATAGTGAGGATTATTTTGTTTTCTAACAGCACGCTGGAAAAAAGTATTGCAAGTGCAAATAAAGCACGTGACAATTGGACATCATTATCAGTTGTACTCATTTGTGTTTCTGTAATATACAAAGTATGCATCAAATTATCGGAACAGTCCGTTCACTATACAATCAATACCATGTATTTTATCTATTGAGAGTACAGGACTAAGCTTATCAATATGTTTATATTTTGGAACATTTCAATGTAAGGTGAACATAACGAACAGTGATCAATCTCACAACTCCTATAAGCAATACAAAATGTAGAGGTGGGCAAACACGGATCCCTGGACACACCAGAGGTGAGATCAGGTGCCTGGGAGGAGTGAATACCTCCTGTCGACCGGTCAATCCCGCCGTGAGCCCCATATCAAGAGTCCCGATTAGGTAAATGGAGTTAACCGTAGTCACAATTAGTGTGCGAAGAACGACCAAACAACCTTATGTATTTTCATTCAGCGCATTTCAGCATACTACAAAACAAGAGACTCATGAGCCACATCACTCACATGAATCACTTTGGCCATTCCGTTGTTCAGCTGTTGTTATTTGTAAATTTGTCATCAATCTTTATTCACATGAACTATTTCATCCTATATTGTGGCCCCAACCTAGACACAAAGGATCCCATAATAACTGAAAATGAATTCACATAATAAAGCGTTGCCTCAACACCAATATGACTAAAATTATCTTGCTATTCTGGATAAAACCAAGGTCACAACGTCACAGATCATGATATAATATGAAAGGCATTGCCATAAGAAATATATATAAAAAAAAACCATAAACGCTCTTTCTTAAATAGTTCATGAGATGTGGAATAAATCAAGTTTTTATTAAACCAAAGTATAAAAATGTTTTGCATTAAATAATTTATAAACAAAATAATAAAATCAAAGTAACTGTCTGTCAATCATTGATATAAAAGATATCGTTGGGAATACATTGATGCACTGAAGTATCTACATTGTCATACTCTCCAAAAAATCCATACATATGGAATGCACATATAAGTATTTACATATACAGGTTCTCGCTGCATTTATTGATATTATCAGAGTAAATACTACATCTAAATACACTAGTACTCATTTGCTACTTTGAATTCGACGATAAAAAAGGATGTAAGGGGAATCATCTTTTACACAGGAGATATTTACTTCTGATACGACGGTATCGGCACATCTGTACCACTTCCCATTTTCCTTTTTCACAAAGGCATAGTAGTGGCCGTCTTCTAAACCACCGATATGAACTATTGTTCCAAAGAGCTCATACTGACCGTTTCTCTTTTCCTAAAAGAAACACACATATATAGATTTTTGAATGAATGAAATAGGCTTGTTCGTTTCTTCAATCGGTGAATTTAGTCTTCAATCAACCATATGGAAATTTTCAGAACGAAGCGCCAAGAATGATGCGTTACATCACTATAGATGCTTAGATCTACAACCAGTCGAACATTATTGGTCTTTATGGCAAGCAGAGAAATTGCGGCTGGTTTATAACATGATCAGCATACAATTGTGTAGGTGTTCCGTGTTAGTTATACTTATGATAGTTTTGACTAGGCCCATATTTATCATTATATGAATATTTATAATTACATTACTTCAATGAAACGAAGGACACCCCTTTCCCGAGACGGGACCTCCGTGGTCGAGTGGATAGAACATCGCGCTCAAAATGACATGGCCTCTCACCTCTGTCGGCGCGGGTTCGAATCCCACTCGAGCCGGTAAGTGAGAAAGTTTCCCAGTTTACTTTCGGAAGGTCGGTGGTCTCTTCCCAGGTACATTGTATCTGGGTTCTCAGTTCCATCAATAAAAACTGGGCGCCACCATATAACAGAAAAATTGTTGAGTGTGGCGGAAAACATCAATCAATCAATCTTCCCGAGACCAACGATCTAACACATTGATACATTTTTGCATAGGATATTCATCTGATATTTTCGATGTTCTTAAATAACTTTTTTTTCGTGATTATAGAAGTCACTGTTACGACTTTTGACTGTTACTGATATGTGAAAACACATAGATAAACACAAAAAAGGTTTTTATGTTGGTTGACCATGTTTTGTGATGACACATATCTTGAAAGTAATAAGTGGAAAACTGTCTAATATGGAATGGTCAGGGGTTTTATGGGAAGTTTGCGCCTTATAACTTGAAAGTTAAAACATTATACGAAATTAGGTTGTACACTGCTTGACTTTGTTCTTATTGTAATTCATAGAGTGCATTATGTTTCCAATCATTGCGTTTGAGGAGACGAAATGACATGAATTCATAATTTTGCCTTTAAATTACATCAAATTTACAATTTTAGTAAACGACTACCTGTTCTTTCTAAATATCCTTTTAGTTTCAATTTATTATCAATAGCACAAAACAAGATGTCATTTAAGTCTTTTACACAAAAAACTATAAACTACCTTCGCTATGTATTTAGTTTTTCTTATACATGTGCGGTTGTAGAGAACAAATGCTCAACTTTTGCATGGCCATGAGGTTTCAGGGGTGCAGGAGTCCTGTGATTTATAATTTGTTTCCCCTTTGTCCCAAAAATGCTTCATACCAAATTAGAAAAGAATTGGAATGGTAGCTATCAAGAAGAAGTTAAAAAATGTGTAACACACGACGGACGACAACCAATTGCAATAGGTCACCTGAGTTTACTGATTTTACTTACAGCATTATGTATTGTTGCATATGGAACTTCAAAATGCTCCTCAAAGCGTGTAGACTTTAATGATTTTGATAAGAATCGTTGATTTCTTGATTTCTGTAAAATATTGATATATGTAGACAAGAATATAGGATAGACACAATAAATTGTATAGGTTAGGTTCACTGTCAATTCTTAGAAAGAATATAGAGTGCAAGTCTATCCATTTTCTGTCAATTTCTTTTGTATATCATTCCGTTTTCCCCCTTTTCCCTTTGTTTGCACAAATTGAATGAAACGAATTTTAAGTCATGCAATCTTTCTCTAAGGTTTGAACAAAACTTATAAACACAAGATTAGGACGTCTTAGAGTTAGAATTCTTATTTCCCCCATGAATCCCGTCATCCCAATGGTCCTGTTTGCAGGATCCGATTAATGAAATCATATTTGGAATATAATATTGATATACCTTCCACTTGATTACTATATCTGAATGATAATATATATATATATATATATATATATATATATATATATATATATAAAGCACCAAAATGACAAACGACACGAATAATCAGATTGTTCATGTCATTAGGAATTTTGGTACTTTGTATATATTTTTTAATTTGACCTGGTACCCATGTTGTGGATCTGATACTTCAGACTGCATTTATAAGTTATTTGTATTTTGGCTGATATCAGATGTAAGGAGTATGTTATGCAAGTTCTTGTATAACTTACATTATTTTGTACTTACGTTGTTTTATATACCAAAATGCCAACAACCCAATTATTTTAACCTTTGATAATATTACGAATGAAAGCAAACTAATATTAATCAATAGCCCATAATTAAGAATATATCACATGTTTTCTTTCATGTTAGATGTACAATTAAATGTGACAAAAAATGCCTGTCAACCAAAAAGAATGAATTATGTTCGCAGTCTTATATATTGAGCAAATACATATAAATTTCCTGAAGCATTTATATATATATATATTATAATGTTGCTATTGACTATAAATATTACAGCACTGTCAACAATTTAGCAATCAATTTATTGAGTTATAATGTAATTTGGTGATTCAATATGTTTAGGTCACCTGGGTAAACAAATACGTTTAAGACATATTTAATCTGACTGTTTCGCTAAATGAGAAGCATTAAGTTCTTTTTGTTCTATTATACTAGACTAAATGCCTATTAACTTAGCAAATAACTCGATAGCAAACATTGAAAATTACGTACTTTAGAATATTTTAACGAGGTATTCCTTTAAACACAAAAAAGGAATTGAACGTCTATTGCATCTTTCTTTTGTGTGAAGTATTTTAAGTGGTTTCAACATACACCTAATTTTTCAATGAAACAAGAATAAACCCTTCTTGAAATCGATAACAAGAGCACCTCCAACGGTACATAATACGCCCGTGAAAAGCCAATATAGGATGTTTTTTTACAACATGATTTGTAGAACTTCCCTTCAGGTAGTAGAAATAATCATAGGGGTGTGACTTATTAAAAGCTATATGTGTACCAAGTTTAATGGTCCTTGTCCCAACAAATCGGTATGCATCCTGCTAGCACGACCTTGACCTTGAGAAACAAGAGACATTCTCCACTTGACATAAAGTGTATGTGTACAAAGTTTGACGTCCTAGCCCCAACAGTTCAGTTTGTATACTACCTAGAAGTTTTTCCAACTAAGTGATACTGCGACCTTGACCTTGTACATATAACCTTGAGAAGAACATGCATCTTCCTCTCATCACGGTGATCAAATTAACTAAGTTGCAATATCCTGGAGCTTCCGATTTGGTTTGCATCCTGCCTATAAGGTTTTCATACTAAGTTATACTACGACCTTGACCTTTGATTTCTGACCTTGGAGAACAATAGGCATCTTCCTCTTATCATGGTGATCAAATATACCAAGTTGTAATATCCTGGAGCTTACGGTTGGGTTTGCATCCTTCCCACAAGGGTTTCCTATTAGGTTTTCCTACTAAGTGATACCACGGCCTTGACCTTTGACCGTCAAAAACAATAGGCATCTTCCCCTCATCATAGTGATCAAATGTATCAAGTTGTAAAATCCTGGAGCTTACAGTTCGGTCTGTATCCTGCCCAGAAGGTCTGGACAGACAGGCGGACGACGCCATACCATAATACGTCCCGCATTCGATGCAGTTGATGTAATCCGTCAACATCAAACTAAATACTTGAACTATTTTTTTTTTCAAAATAGATTTAGTATACCCTAATTATTAGCTGTATAGGTAGATGATCGGATATATCTGAGGGGTGGTTGAATAGAAATTAAGTTCTGTTTTCATGGATGATGGAGGATAAACTCCTCTGTCTCGAAATGTTGTTTGGAATATAAAACAACATTTCTCAACTTCGGAATTATCCTACAACATACACGAAAACGTGATCTTTATTTCTTAAAGAGTAGCATACTACTTCCGATGTTATATTCGTGTCTATTAAAACGACACGAATTCGATTATATATCCTATTCTTGCATGGAATTACTAGTAACCCAACGAATTTCATTGAAGGAACATTAGATATAAACACTGGATTTACATTAACTTCGCTTAAATGCTATATAAGTTAGAATCAACCCTGTTATAGACCGTGCATATAATGTAGTCGTGCAACCCGGTCCATAAACGTTTTTGTTCAGCTTAATTTTTTGTTTTATTATTTTCATATACACATGTACAGAAAATGTTTGGGTGCATTTGTACATTGTAAAAGTACGTATCGCAAAGTAACTTCTCTGTTTGATGTACAAAAATTAAAAGTGATACCTTTTTCAGTTGAATTTTTCCAAGTTGAATTACAAGTATATCAGGCAGTTCCTTTATTTGCAACGTCTTTGTCATAGTGGTCTCCTCTGAAAGCCAACATATGCAATTAATTACAAACATCTAAATTTTGCGTCAAATGAAAATATTAAATTTTTAATAAATGACCGTTTATTAAGGCAACCCTTGGCTGTTTTCTTTAATCCATAAGGGATAGGAAAGAAATCATTAAAGCAAATTCAAAGGTCTATATTTTTCGACACTTTAAAGAAAGGCTATAAAACCTATTATATGTGAATATATTTAAGTACAATTTAACACAAGACAATGCACCATTCGTTAGTAACCAGCGTAAACTTTGATATCATGTCTAATGTATCAAATTATATATATATATATATATATATATATATTGCATTGCTCTTATATATATATAAAGCACAGAAAATTTCACTTTATTTGGATACCCACTTCCGCCCCTACCCGGGGTTGAACTCGCGACCTGCGGAACCAGATATCCTAGCAGCGTGTAACCAACGCACTAGACCGCTCGACCATCTAGGCAAGGCATAAAACTTGCTTTTGATGACGATGGAATTCTCGCCACGCTGTCACATGCTACACGGTCATTGAGAATGGAAATGGAATACAGTTATTAACGTACATTTAAGAGGATCATACATGATACACATTGCATTCGAAATATCTTATATAAAGCACGGAAATAGCAATGAACTCTTAAATGAACATAACTGCCCTAAGTGAAGATATATTTAATATAAAGCACAAAGAATTTCCGTTTATTTGGATACCCACTTCCGCCCCTACCCGGGGTTGAACTCACGACCTGCGGAACCAAATCTCCTAGCAGCGTGTAACCAGCGCACTAGACCGCTCGACCATCTATATATATATATATATATATATATATATATACAACTTAAATCTAGTTGTTAATAGTAATGATTGCATATCAAAATATTGCCGATGTCAATGTTTACACTCAAGTTGTTACCCTCGAACCAACAGTGACGACTCTAATTTGGCATGCATGTGATCACTGATGTGCAATAATATTAGATTTATTTGCAGTACATATCCTGATATCATGCAGAGTGTTAGAGTTGTTGACTGTATTGGTAGTATATGATGCACATCTCATAAATAATCTTTAATCCAATATTTTAATAAACTTGCAATAAATGTATGAAAGCTCCCATGCAATATATACTTATAGTATTATAGTTTACCTTCACATCGCTCACAAACAAGTTTGACGCTCTCCTTTGAGAATAGAGACTTGAACACTTCATCAAATATGAGATCCTTCAATGAACATATAAATTATAATGGTAAATAATTTGAATTTATGTCAAATCCAATGAACACATATGTTTACATCTTGCACAACTGAAATTTAATTCATGTGCATTTACGTACTACGCCTCTTTGTCCTAAACTTCAAACATTTCTTATTGTAGATTGTTCAATTTTTGGTAGTGATTTCCCACCTCTGAGGCCTAAAGGATGCAGGAGTCTTGAAATTTACAATCTACCTCCCCCTTGTCCCAAAGACGTTTCAAACGAATTGGAATGATAATTGGGGTTTTCTGTTTTCTAAAGATATGAAGAAAACTAACGACAGAGACTAATTTGAATGAACTTTACTGTGTTGAAGTCTTTGTGCAAATGGTAGGGGATATCACTGAATGCTATATATATCACTCAAACAAGAATACATTGCGTCACCTGATAGGCTATATAATTATTGAGAATTTTCTGTATCAGGAAAAAAAAATATGGACCACTTTCTAATCCCTCCTCACGGGCATCGACACTATACTGGCAAATAAGTTGATGTTACAGGGGTTCCAACAGTCTCGTTTAAAGTCAGCATTTCGCACAATTCATGGTCGTTATAACGATCTAGTTTGTCAATACAACCTATCATTGGGTTAAATGCTGTCTGACGTGTTTCATACCGATTGTTAGACCGTTCTTGGCACACTGATTTTGACTACGGATAACTCTCTTTACCTGATCAAGATATATGGATCACAGCGGATGTGACCGGTCGACAAGGGATGTTTACTCCTCCGAGGCACCTGATCCCATTTCTGGTATATCCAGGGGTCCGTTTTGTGTCCAACTCTCTATTTTGTATTACTTATAGGAGTTATAAGATTGATCACTGTTCGTTATCATCACCTTTCATAGTAAATGGTCATAAGGGTTGGATGTACTCTGCGTTAAAACTCGATTGTATCCTGCGTAGGAATGATTGTATCTAAATGACGTTTGGCCACGGTGTATTTTAGTGACTTGAGTACACTTCACTTGTATAAATATATAAAAAATGAAAAACCATACCATTGGACCTATGAATTAATTATAACCACCTAAAATAAAAATGATAAAAAGGAACGTGCACTGTGCAAAATATGAAAGTCCAGAATGTACAATGATGAACAAATACATGTAATATCATGTATCATTATATATAATTTTCAATTTGATAAGATTGTGTTGCATGTACAGTGAAGGTTGTATACCTTTATTTATTATATCATTTTCTTTTAGTGAAAACAGTTATAAGAAGGTAAGCCTATGCAATTACAATCTAAATTCATACATAATATATATTTCTTTGAATTAGTGAAATGAAGAAAGCAACAATTTTTGCATAATCATTTTTGCAGTTACACCCCTTACACCGAAAGTTGGGGGCGTGCTTATCAACGGGGTAAAGAAAAGCCTACGGTGTCAAACTCCTTAACATGCTGAGTTTTAGCAGGTTGTTAAATATCTATGATGAAAACAAGATTTAGATTTTGTGGAAAACACTTTTTTGAAATTTGCATTTCGTCAAACTGTAAGGCTGTGGGAAGGGGGGTGGGGTGGGGGTGTTAAAGCCGTATCTGATACTCATTTCTGTACAATGAATCCCGGGAATTTTTAAAGTCATCTGTTGAAATACAATAAATAGATACATGTACCTGGAAAGAAAGCACGATGATATCATGTGATCGTATAAATATAATCAGTCACGTTTTATCGTTATTTAAAAAATGGAGGAAGGGGGGGGGGGGGATTGTCTTATCAAGCAAACATTAAGTCACCAAGCTTTATATTCTAATTTATTGGTGCAAGGGGACGAAGGTTGTTCCTTCATTTCAATTCTTCGATTATTTTTACATTTCCACTATAATTTTTAAAGAGGCCGGGAACCAGCCTATATATTGAACTTTGCACGTAAAAATGGCCAGCGTTGCCTGTGATAATAGCGGGAAAAGTACGATGTCGAAAAAAGTGTGCGACCCCTGTATTCAGGCGCTGCAAAGTGAAAAACGTATCCCATCATTCTTGATAGCAATACAAAATTAAAGTGCACTCACGCCACCGTTCTAAATATTAATTCATATCTAAATATTAGAATAACGCTTTCGAAAAGCAAATGTTCAATTTTCCAATAAAATGTTTGGATTATCCAATTATGCACTTAACCATATTTTCAAAACTGAATGAATAATATAATGCATGGCGTGAGTGTTCACTACCATTTAACATTAAACAAAAATATACACAAATGAAATGAATTGGATCTCTTGTAATGATACTGGAAGGAATTAGAACTAAACGTTCATCTACAGATATTTTGAAATGAATTATCTAGATGTTCTTATGAGACGTAAGTTTCTCTTAATTAATTCTTTTTAGGGGTAGTTGGAGGTTACATCAGTACATCTTTGTTAAGACAGTTTCATGTCTAACCAATGTAGAATATCTTAATTTTAGTTGAATCAGAATCTAATAGGGCTATTTGTAGGGTTTTGGATTTTTCTATTTATAGTTGAGTTCTCTTTTTAGGGGAAGGGACCGACGGCCCAAATAAAATAGTCATAAACTAGAACACACGTGAAATAGTCATAAACTATAACACACGTGAAATAGTCATAAACTATAACACACGTGAAATAGTCATAAACTATAACACATGTGCTTACAGGGTTAAGGCTAATATTAACCCTAGCATAGTAGCTAGTAAACTTAAAAAATGTGAAACACGGTTAAAACAAATCATTTTTTGACTAAAAGTACATGTATTTTGAGGAATTCGATAACACTTACTTTCATTTCATCATACGAGTCGTTATCTTTCACAATCATAGGAAATGTAAGGTTGAAGAAAACATCAGCTCCATCATAATCAGACTGTTGATTACAACATTTTCATAAGTAGAAATGCTAATATAAGCATGAACTGGCTACTACAGTGTACCCTCAATCTATTTAAATTAAGAGAATTTTGTTCTTCTGATTAACATTCAACTGCTATCATTCCTGCTTCTGCTAACTGCGTTATTGCACAATGTACTTATCAAACTACAATAAGAAACAGAAATTAGCTTTGGAAAGTCATCCATGCATAATGATTATACTTTCGAAATTTTAGAGCGGCATCAAATTGCTAACGGCCACTTTAACGGGGAAAAAAGCCTGATGTTCTCCGTGAGATACTAATATGTAACACGCGTACCCACTACATATATAGTAAGAAAGTGCAAATACACGTATTGATTGGAAAGTGTTGAGTATATTGGGATAATGGTGACAGATAAATGGAAGGTGAACATTATATTTCTAGATGAAAGGACGAGGTCATAATCAGAAGTCTGTCAAAGTAGCTACATGCTTGTAAATGACATTGAGGGTTGTTATGTTGCTAGGTGATACTGTGCTTTTTGGTGCGTTTTTTTTTTTTTTTTTTTGTCTTCAGTATTTCATCGTGTTATAAATTCTTACTACATGTAGTAATATTTGAGCTCACACTTGTATAGTCACTCACAGCACAGTCATTAATCCTAAACGTTGCAAATTAATAGAATTTAGGATTTATTAGATTATTATCATGTCTGTAGATACGTATCTGATTTTAGTTTCTCTAGGGAGTAAGTGACAATTTTTAGATGAAGCTTAAAATAGTTTGTCCCGCGGGGATCCGGGTTATAATAGGGCATCAGTACCCATTGCTTGTCGTGGGAGGCGACTAAATGGGGCAATCCTTCGGATGAAACCGCCCCAACCGAGGCCTCGTGTCACAGCAAATGTGGCATGATAAAGATCCCTCCCTGCTCAAATGCCGCAAACGCCAAACATAGGCCTAAAATTTGCAGCCCTTCACCGGCAACGGTGGCGTCTTCATATAGTGAAATATTCTCGAGAGGGACGTTAAACAATATACACTCAATCAATCATAAAATAGCTTGTTCCTAATGGAAATTACAAGAAGGCCCGTAGTAACAATATATATATATATATATATATATATATATATATATATATATATATATAAGATTAAAAAGTGAGGGTTAAACTTTCAGTCTTGAAAGCAAGACTATAATATTGCAATTATTTGTTACATTATATACTGCCAAATTATTGTCTACTTTTACGGTTACGTTACAACTTCGTTTCATTCTAAGATACTTTTTGAGAGTAGCCACAGCTATTTCTATTTTAATCCATGTTTGTATGAGATTTCATTAAGTGACAGAAATACAATTTAAGGTATACCCGTTCACATCTTTGGCAGAAAAACTCGCTCCACATAATACCCTGGAATAGTTTTACGGCATCTGCAATGAGATAATTATCAGGTTATATAAGTAGAGGGCATCTCTTCAACATTTTCATCTCACAAAAGTATTACTTTAACGTGTACATCCAAGCTACTAGAATGTGGTAGAACATTGCAATCTATTTTGATATTTGAATGCCGTACATTTGATTTTCTTTATCTTAATATCATTTATTTCAAATTTGAAGCAGAATATATGCACTGATAATATTTTAGCAATTTTAAAAAAAAATCAGTTAATTCCACAACACCTAGAACACTTTTCTGTATGAAATGATCTTATCAATGCTAATTTAGATAAGTTCCCATTTGTGCTGATTTTTATAGAAGCCAAATGTACTTTAGATGATTAATACTTCCTTACGCTATACCAGTAAAACATTTCTTCGGTGTGTGTGTGTGTGTGTGGTTTTTTTTTTTTTTTTTTTTTTTTGTTGTTGGTTTTTTTTGTAATATAAGGCTTACAATCTTACGTTTTCTCAATTCTACTAAATTTTGAATGCAGGATTATTTTTTTAAGGTTTCTCTCTCTCTCTCAAAAAAAGAACACAGCTTTCGACATATATTTACTGAAAAAAATTAATCTACGGTTTTAATTTGAAGTTTGTCCAAACATGCGCGCGATATTTACTAGATGAAAAACAGCGCGCATAACAGCTATTTTATGTGAAAATGGCGGCAAAATGTTATGTTTGTGACGTACTAATCCCAGTTTAACGTCGTTTTTATCAATTCGAGGGTAACAACCAAGTTGCACCGTGATTCTTAACGATGCCATAAATGTTGATTTTGATGTCCTTGTGAAGAGCTTGATTTTATTGAAAATTCACAGACCTTACTGATGGTCATGCCTTCACTATTCGTATACATGTATTTTGAAGCATATTTTATAGATATAAAGTTTATATACCTTCAATCATTTCAAAGTAATTGTTTTATTCTATCTTATTGCAATGTCAAGTAAAATACTTGAACGAAATATGATACACAAAAAACATTTTCCCTGTAGTAGTAAATACCACATACTTTAGGGTGAAAGTATCCAACAACGAGAAAAAAAATACGTGACAACTTGTAATATCATTCTCAAACAAGAGGCCAATGGGTCACATCGCTCACCTGAGTCAAATTGACCCTGTCATTGTTCAACTGTTGTAATTTTTAAATGTTTCTATTCCACTCAAATTGTTGACCCTATAATGACCCCCAAAGGATCACAAAATAACTGAAATGGATTCCCATAACACACATATATTTCCATGAAAGGTGAAGATAGCGAACAGTGAATTATCTCATAACTCCTATAAGCAATAATAAATAAAAAAGGTTCAGCAAACACGGACTCCTGGATATACCAGAGGTGGGACCATGTGCCTAGAAGGAATAAGCCTGGCCTTGCTGTTTTGGATAAGATGAAAATCATCGATGAAGACCTTGTCATAAGAAATATGAAAACTCTATCTTAAATAGTACAGGATATATTACGTAGGTAAGATCTTTACAATCAAAGTATGTCAAACTTCTAGGTCAATGTCACAAGGTCAAACTTTGTAAAATATATAGGTCTTGTCATAAAGAACATATATACAAAATATGAAAGCCCTATCATAAATAGTTCATGAAATATTGAATAGGTCGGGGGTTTTTTTCAACGAAGACCAAACTCCAAGGTCAAAATAGCACACACTATAGTGTATAAGGATTCTATATACAAAATATGAAAGCAAGGTCACAAGATCAAAGACCCTGTTATGAAACGAAAGGTCTTACCATAGGAAATATATATACCAAGATATGAAATATCTAATTTCAATACTTCAAGACATAGTTATAGCGCATATACATATTTTTTTTTAAAAGTAGGTCAAACTTCCAGGTCAAGATCAAACAACATTGCATCATATGAAAGGTCTTTCCTAAATAGTTCAAGGGAATTTTTTTAAAAATTGTTCCCATATATCAGCATAAACATGCAACCCTTTGATCCCCCATTGTGGCGAAACCTTACCCCAGGGACCACGAATTGTCCAGACTTGGATCTACTCTATGTCTTCCCAAAGGGGATATGTTTGAACAAACTTGAATCTGCACTATGTCAGGAAAATCTCAAATATATTTGAACTTTTCTGGCTAAGTGGTTCTTGGGAAGATTTTTAAAGATCTTCCTTATATACTCTCATATACATATAATATACTTTGATCCCCCATTGTAGCCCACCCTACCCCGGGAGCCATGAATGGAAATGTGAATCTGAACTATGTAAAGCTGTCATGTACACTTAAAATTTTCTGGCCTAGTGTTTCCTCAGAAGATTTTTAAATGACCCCATCCTATTTTTTTACATTTTCGTGAGTATCTCCCCCTTTGAAGGGGGTATGGCCCTTTACTTAAAGACACTTGAATTCATTTCACCCAAGATGATGTGTGACAACTTTATTTGAAATTGGTCGAATAGTTCTGGAGAAGATGAAATGTGAAAAGTTTACAGACAGACGGACAGAAGATGGACAACGGGTTATCAGAATAATTCACTTGAGCTTTCAATTCAGGTGAGTTAAAAAGATAATTGAGAGTCAAATAGATGCACACACGGCTCACACTTCACATAGCTATAAAGCAATACTGCATTATCACCATGTTTATGTTTCTCAACTGATTTAATACGCAAGAACTTTTTGGGGGTTTCAACCGTCTCGTTTAAAGTCTGCTTTTCGCAAATTCTTTGGTTGTTATAACAACCTACTTTGCCATTATAATCTGCCATTGGGTCGAATGCTGTCTGACGTGTTTCATGTAAATTAATTGTTGGGCCGTTCTTGACACACTGATGTTGACTATGGATTGTTCCATTTAACTGATCGAGGTATAAGGCTCATGGCTAGTGTAATCGGTTGACAGGGGATGCTTACTCCTCTTTGGTACCTGATCACACCTGTAGTATGTCCTGGGGGCCGTGCTTGTCCTTAGCTTAATTTGTATTTCTTGTAGCTATGATATTGTTGACTGTTTGTTATCTGTACCTTACAGTGTACCATGTATAACATTCAGTATACTAAAATAGTTATATGTCCATGTAAATTAGACGCATTTGATTGATCTAGGTCTAGGAACAGTTGTTAAAAAGTATTGTACATGTATATGTAGTCAATGGCAACTTTAAAGATTTAATCCATGGATATACGAAGGACCGCCCCATTTAGTCGTCTCTTACGACCAGCAAGATGTACTGAGAACCTATTTTAATCTGAATCTCCACGGGACCCTTACTTTGAATATTGCATAATAATGTAGAGTCACCTTCTTATATATAGAATCACATATCTATTAATTATGAGGTGTTCATTTGTCCTCTGTCTTGACGATGCTACGTAGATTCCATATTGTTTTCATATGCAAAGAAATGGGGCGGTCCTTCGGATGAGACCACCAAAACCGAGGCCGCATGTCACAGCAGGTGTGGCACGATAAAGATCCCTCCCTGCTCCAAGGCCGTCAGCGCCGAGCAGATACCTAAATTTTGCAACTCTTCATCGGCAGTGGTGACATCTCAATATGAGTGAAAGATTCTCGAGAGGGACGTTAAACAATATTCAACCAACCCCCAAGCAATCAATCAAAGTAAGGAATGTAATGCATATATGTTGTCGATTAGCTTTACACATAATTCTGAAATAAATTTCAGTTATTAAAAATTGATAATTGAAATCAATTTAAAATAGTTCAATGATAATATGATTAAAATTTGTTGTGATATCTGACCTTCATATCCATAATTTCCAGACCCAGCCTCTTTAATGTTGTTGATCATACTCAGGAACAAAGACAAACTGTCATTCACAGTGCATGGAGGAAAATTTCTGTCTCTGTCATATTTCAATAAAGTCAAAATTAAGTTATTTTATTTCTGTCAATTTTCCGAATATAATAGAGAGAGAGAGAGAGAGAGAGAGAGAGAGAGAGAGAGAGTCTTACATCTCATAGTAACATCTAGAGAAATCATCTAAATATCTCCGCGGACAAACTTTTAGTTTTCTAATTTCTTCCAGTATTTTCAAAAGAGATTCTAACCATTTTGGTTCCTGTAAAAAAAAACACCGCATGCTGAATTACGCAATTACAATTGTCTGACTTAATTTGAACAGCTGGGGCTTTTAATATAAGAACCGTGTAAATGTACTCTTTAATTCACGGACGGAAGTTCACTGCTGTCGTGCAAAACATTGGTACTTGATTGACGCGTGTGACCGGGACAATATTTCAGAACGATGTAATATTGTAAGAATTCAATAGAAAGGCTACTTGTATTCGACACATCTGTGGACCCGAGCGTCAACCTTTTCAATGTGTTTCCAGTGGTAATAAACTTTCAAATGAGTTAGAACGTTTAAGCTTTATCGCTTGCTTGTTTAAGGAACCAGCTTGAGCGAATATCGAGCCCCATCAAAAACCTTCCTTAGCAAGTTCGAGGAATATCCCGAGCACAAAACATTTGCAAATTGAACAAAGTAATGTTTAACTTTGTATATTCTACCCATTATATTTAATAAACTTAACATGCATTTTGCCGTAAACTGTTTACGGCAAAATGTATGTTAAGTTTATTAAATAGAATCTCGAGAGGGCCGTTAAACAATATGAAACCAACTAAACTTAACTCTCGCTTGAATCCACTTGAAGCCAGAACCCCCCCCCCCCCTTCCATCCCTCCTTTGACATCATTGTTTCCAAATGTCACATTAAATATAAATTGTGCATAGCACCCTGCTACTTGAAGTTGATATATTTGGAAGTTTGGATAAAACCTTAGAAAAACTGGCCTACATGTATAAGCACTACAATTATAAAAATGTATTTGAATGGTATGGACAAGACTTAAGCTGAACATTTTTAAATTTCACTTTTTCATTTTTAATGTTTACAATGCGTAACTGAGGTATTTCTAATGGTAAGCAAAAATACGAATGACAGTTGTCGAGTTACATGAAAGATAGAGAGCTCATAATTCTTTGTTATGTAAACAAGGCTGGTGTCATAAGTTTAATATACTGGTAAAAGTTTCGTTTGAAGCGGATTTTTCAATTCACAAATTAATTCTGATTACAATTGAATAGTTTCTAGTGTTTGTTGCATCTCATTTTCTTTTAAACACGATATTTTCCATTTAGCAATCTATATGCAAACAAGATGTATTTGTGAAACACAAATGCCCCTGTTAATGGCCAGTTCCAAAGATGGCCAAGGTCACAAGGACAAATATCTTGGTACCAGTAGAAAGATTTTGTCACAAGAAATGGTCATGTGCAAGATGAAAGCTTTAATATTTACCATTTAGAAGTTATGAACAATGTCAATTTTTTTTTAAAATACGTCAAATGCCAAGGTCAAAAGGTTTAGTACCCACGAAAAGGTTTTGTCATAAGGAATATGCATGTGAAATGCTCTAGCACGTGCTGTTCAAAAGTTATTAGCAAGGTTATAGTTTCAGACAGAATTACAGAATGACGGAATGACAAACAGGACAAAAACAATATGCCCCCCCCCCCCGATCTTCGATCTCGGGGGCATATCAAACACATGGCTCGAACCTTGTTTGAATAACAAATCAGAAGTGATCAAGTTGACATATCACTCTCCAATATTGCTTGACAATGCCTCACATAATGGATGGTAATGTTATGCTTTACTGCAAGAGCAGGACAGACGGGCTCGAAATTCTAAGTTCAATAGCGGCATAACTCCCAGAAAAAAAATATTGAATCAGAATTTCCTGGGAATATGCACATCTACACAGCGTGCCCTTATTAACTACAAAGTTTCACGAAATTCTGTGGAGTGGCCTCAGAGGAGTTACGCTGACAAAAAGGGACTGATGAACGGGTAAAAAAAACTTGATACCACCTGTAACTTCGTTGCGTGGGGTATAAAAAAATGTGAGTGGTTTATCTCACTTGTAACTCAACAATTGTCATTCAAATTTTGGTTGACCATTAGAAACATCTTTGGTAAGCATTGTAAACATTAAAAAATAAAACTTGAAAATTTTCACCCCAAATCGTGTCCATGCCCCTTTAAATCATACACAAATTGTTTAATAGAATGCATCCGAGTTTCCCAAAGCCATATATAGTCTGCATTTCATAAAGAGTTTCAATTTCATATAGAAAGTCAAGGCACTAGTTGTTGCTCCATTTCACCATGTGAAATTTCGTCACGTGTGACTTCCGATGACAAATACATTTAAAGCAAAAGAAAAACAAATAGAAACGCGCGGGTGTGTTTAATAAATACAACTACATTTAGCCAATAGAGAGATGGCATAATGTCTGTTCTTGCACTGTACACTTTTTAGAAATGGAATAGTTTAAAACAGCCTGAAATTTTCTAGTACTAAGCACTCTTCAGAAATACTTTATTGGGAATTGGACTTGATGGACGATTTGTGGCAGCCTATTCTCGTGTGTGGTAAACAAAGTTAATCATGGACACTGTTTTGTGAATGTTGTTTAGGCCTAATGTATAGTGATTTTTGAAGAGTTTGTGATTAATTTCTGCTGGTCTTGGAATTATTCCGATCCATAACACTGTAGAGTTCACTGATACAAAAGTCCGAAGTATACGATATTCAAGCGTATCCGTTATGTTTATCTAGGGAACTTTCT
This sequence comes from Ostrea edulis, assembly GCF_947568905.1. Taxonomy (NCBI): domain Eukaryota; kingdom Metazoa; phylum Mollusca; class Bivalvia; order Ostreida; family Ostreidae; genus Ostrea; species Ostrea edulis. The sequence goes on along the minus strand of NC_079172.1, from coordinate 71,390,318 downwards.
ATGGCTTGAACAAAATCCAGGAAATTCTATATAAAAGAAAATGGACACTTTTAATATTAGATTATAGCAATCCAAAAATGTTTAACGTTTTGGTGGATGGGGATTGAGAGGTGGGGGTAGTCCGAAATATCTGACGTTTTCCTGGCTTTTTAATGATTTTGATATTTATGTACAGTGCCAGGAAAACGTCAGAACACACGCCAATACGTAAGCTGGAAATTCCAGCTGGAGGCGGCATTCTCAGGCCGATTTTAAATACTTGCGAGTCGAATTTAATGTTAAACTCATAATTAATCAATAAAACGATGCTTCTTGTACTTACTAATATCTATTAAAAGAAAATATCACTCCAAAATCCGATAACAGAAGCACATAATTGCAGTCAACCGAATTTTTGCTGTCACTTGAGCGAACGAGTCACGTGACTCAAAACAGCTCGACAGTTTGTTAAAATGTTTTCATGAGGCTGTTTATGTGATTAAAGAACCCATAAAATCGATATTACTAAGTACAAGAAGCATCGTTTTAATGATTGATTATGATTTGAACATTAAATTCGGCTTGCAAGTATTTAAAATCGACCCGAGAATGCCGTCTCCAGCTGGAATTTTCATCTTGCGTAATGGCGCCGGTTCTGACGTTTTCCTGGTACGGTAAATATCAAAATCATATTTTAAAAAAACCCAGGAAAACGTCAGATGTTTCTGACTAAGGTAGGTGATGTATGGATGTTTACCATTTGGATGAATGTATTCTATTCCAGTAATGATTTTCATTTTTTTTTTAAAAAGTGATTCAAGTTATCTTACTAGAACTAGTTTTCATATCCATAAAACTAAAGTTACGGAACTGGTAGTGACATTGTCTACATGCCAAAGAAGGGTGATCTTGTGAACTCTCAATCTTACTTCACTTCTTGGCAAATACGGAACGACCGATTAGAATTGACGTGGTCACGTAACAGTAACCAATTGTAGAGGAAAGTTGACATTGATACGAAATGGTGTTTCGCTAGCAAACGGTCCATAATGTTCTATGCGCAGTCCCACAGTGACGATCCAAGTCACAATATTGGGTGTAAGCAGATGGAAGCTCTACATTTCTTATCCAATTCTGCATTCTAAGTTCCCTTGTCAACTCACATAATTTAATCGAATGCATTTCCCTATAAATGGTTGTAGTGATTCCTTTCTTGGAATGATAACATTTTAATGCAAGACGTCTTCTGTGCTTGTTTACTAGTTGTTATTTTAATCCGGAAATGGCGTATGCCCTACAATTACGTTCAACTCGCGATAAAAGTCAGGATGGATCCGTACGCCATATTGTCACCATGTTCACCTTCTTTAACAAATGTCTTGACTACAGGATTTCCATTGCTTTTTAAAACACATGAAATTGATACTAGCATTTTACGTACAAAAATCATACATGCAATGCTGAGCAATACTAGATAACAGAATGTAATGAATGGTTCACTTACATGAGCCATTTCCTTGGGACAAAGTTCCGGTAGATTTGTCCGTGCAAGAACCTTTTCAAGAATGAGACATGAAACATGAACACGCAGTTAATAGTAATTAAATATTAGTTAATAAAATCAATGTTGAACATTATTAGAAATGATTACCTGAAACAACGCATTCCTGTAACAGCACAGTCCTTCGTTGTATAATCCCCCGGGGTATATGTGTTTTATCTTGTTTAAAAAGAATGTGATTTTCATATAACATTATTCAAATTAACAAAATTATCTATAGGCAACGATAAAATTTCTATATTTACACACTAGACTTTGGTCAATTGCAACGAGGACTTATTACAACCTTCTTGCCACGTATATGATGACCAATTCATATCCATTTATATTTGCGTAAGGAAATTTACGATGCATGTTTCAAATAAAATATAATATTATATCATATCGTGTACATATCCAATGGATTTGCCATCGGTATCTTGACCAATTAAAACAGTATTTCCCTGTGAATGTGAAAGATGAGCGTATGAATCTTGAGAAATTTAGTACAATTATTATAACGGTTGAGGATTCTCCGACAGAAATGAAAATATAATGTAAATTGAAAATACATTGGGATATGAACAGCAACGCAGCACGCTGGCTTAGTTTTCATGAATCTCTAACGTGCTCCATGAACTATGCTGACGTAAAACATCACATTTCGTACAGGTACTAGTATATTTCAAAAATGAAACTTACAGCGAGAGGAGAGAAAATGCATATGTATATATAAAATCACATATACAATTAAAATGTAGAAGCTTTCAAGTTCTTGGATAAATATAATATAACACGTAACAGTGTGGCATTAAGGTAAGACGTAAAGCGACAATGATGATGTAAAACTTATACGGTACCAATTTTGATGCACCAGATGCGCATTTCGACAAAATAATAAGAAATTAGCTGTTGCTTTGGTGGTAATCTAATATTGGGTTTCAATGAATATGCTAACGAAGAATATGAAATATTGAACATGTTTGTTGACACATTATAGACCATACCACATATTTTTGACATGCAAAACTATCTCTTATTCCATTGCTGGGAAGAATCGTTGTGCAAGCCAGATCTGGGCATTTGAAAAACCCATTTGCCATGTTTCTTTCCCCCAAACATCCAAAACAGATGTTATGGCGACATTCTTGAAAAGAAAACTGGCACACCTATAAAAATACAATTTAGAAATGTGAAATAAAATCATGACTATCGATTTATGGAGATATGTTGAAATTGAACCCTTATCATATATATTCATTTCATATCTAAATATTATTGTTCAGAAGAGGTATGCTTACAAAGTCTATTGTTTATGAATTTGATAGCATATGGATTGTTTTATTCATGTAACATCTTACTTTCAATTCAAGACATGAACTGCATATTCCTTCTGTTGAGTTCTGCAAAAAGAATGCTGAAGCGATCTGAAAGGTAATTATGTTACGTACAGTGTAACTAAGATCCAATTGAATTTAAAACAAGATGCGTATGTGAAACACTAGTGCCCCCGTAGTACAACATTTTAGTGTGTGAATTTTGAAGTAGGTCAGCGATTAGATTAAGGTCATACGGTCAACACATTTTTTTTTTTTTTTTTTTTTTACATTTGGAAGGTCTTTTAAAAGAAACACCATGCTAAATATGAAAGCAGTGCCTTACAGTTTAAAAGATATGACTTATATCAGAATTTCTTAAAAGTAAATTAAAGGTCAATGTTAATGTCACCCGGCCAAATATTCTGATGCCAATGGAAATGTATCTCCACAAGAAATACGTATACCGAATATGAAAGGTCTACCTCTGATGGTGTAAAAGATATAACCAAGGTGATTTTTTGACACAGACGGACAGGCTAAAAACTAAATGCCCTCGAATGTTCAATTCCGATGGCATAACAATGTTGGATAAGATCACTTAAGATTTATATACTATTTCTAACACTAATTTGTTATCCACAGGCAAAATCAGTGTGTAAAAACGGCATAACAATTGGTATGAATCTCGTCAGACAGCATTTGACCCAATAACAGGTTGTTTTTTG